>NW_025900696.1:0-68946 GCF_022539505.1 Lolium rigidum | reverse complement strand
TAAAAATTAACATGTTCAGAGGTGACACAATCATTCTTAACACTTCCGGATATTGCATAAAGCTACTTGGACATTAATGGATCAAAGAAATTCATCCAACATAGCAAAAGAGGCAATGCGAAATAAAAGGCAGAATTTGTCAAAACAGAACAGTCCGTAAAGATGGATTTTATTAGGGCACCAGACTTGCTCAAATGAAAATGCCCAAATTGAATGAAAGTTGCGTACATATCTGAGGATCACTCACGTAAAGAAATTTGTTTCTGTGCAGTAATCCAAATCTAGTATTTACTTTACTATCAAAGACTTTACTTGGCACAACAAAACATAAAACTAAGATAAGGAGAGTTTGCTACAGTAGTAAACAACTTCCAAGACTCAAATATAAAACAAAAATACTGTAGTGAAAACATGGGTTGTCTCCCATAAGCGCTTTTCTTTAACGCCTTTCAGCTAGGCGCAGAAAGTGTATATCAAGTAACATCAAGAGATGAAGCATCGATATCATAAGCTCCCCCATTTGTAGTGGTACTAAGGGTTTTGTCAATTTTAGGCCTATAATAATATTTCTTTGGTTTAGGCACTTTAGAGACATACATAAACTTTTGCTCCTTTCCCACATAAGCTTTCTCTCTAAGCTCGTAAAGATGAAAAGGTTGAACCCAAGGTTCCCATAGCTTTTTCAAGTTCGTCAATCCTATTAATTTGATTATCATGGTCAACACAAGTTCCTAGGACACTAATTCTTTCATCAATTCCTCCTAAGGATTTATCAAGTTCATCAGTTTTATCAAGTAACTTCTCCAACTTAGTTTCAACACTCGGAAAATTTTTCTCTATGGTTTCCAATTTTTTCATAACATCCTCAAGGGAGGTTTCAATTTTAGTTTCATTAACAGGTGGTGTTCCAAATAAACTCTCAATAATGCAACTAGCTTCTAAAGCGGGAGCGCCTAGGAAGTTACCTCCCGCGAGACAATCAAGAACATATCTATTCCAGCTAGAGATACCAACATAAAAATTCCTGAGTAGGATAGTGGTGGAGTGTTTCTTAGTGCACCTATTATGGGCATCACTAATTCTATACCAAGCATCTTTTAAACATTCTCCCCCTTGTTTCTTAAACGAATGAACTTCAACTTCAGGATTACTCATTTTAATAGTAGTAAATAAAGCAACCTAGATAAAATAAATGCAAGTAACTAATTTTTTTGTGTTTTTGATATAGCAAACAAGACAGTAAATAAGGTAAAACTAGCAACTAAATTTTTTTTTTGTGTTTTGATATAATGCAGCAAACAAAGTAGTAAATAAAATAAAGCAAGACAAAAACAAAGTAAAGAGATTGAGAAGTGGAGACTCCCCTTGCAGCGTGTCTTGATCTCCCGGCAACGGCGCCGGAAAATATGCTTGATGGCGTGTATTTCACACGTTCGTTGGGAACCCCAAGAGGAAGGTATGATGCGCACAGCAGCAAGTTTTTCCTCGAAAAGAAACCAAGGTTTATCGAACCAGGGAGGAGCCAAGAAGCACGTTGAAGGTTGATGGCGGCGGGATGTAGTGCGGCGCAACACCAGAGATTCCGGCACCAACGTGGAACCTGCACAACACAACCAAAGTACTTTGCCCCAACGAAACAGTGAGGTTGTCAATCTCACGGGCTTGCTGTAACAAAGGATTAACCGTATTGTGTGGAAGATGATTGTTTGCAAGAAAACAGTAAAGAACAAGTATTGCAGCAGATTTGTATTTCGAGTATAAAAGAATGGACCGGGGTCCACAGTTCACTAGAGGTGTCTCTCCCATAAGATAAAAGCATGTTGGGTGAACAAATTACAGTCGGGCAATTGACAAATAGAGAGGGCATAACAATGCACATACATGACATGATAAATATAGTGAGATTTAATTGGGCATTACGACAAAGTACATAGACCGCCATCCAACCGCATCTATGCCTAAAAAGTCCACCTTCGAGGTTATCATCCGAACCCCTCCGAGTATTAAGTTGCTAACAACGGACAATTGCATTAAGTATTGCGCGTAATGTAATCAATAACTACATCCTCGGACATAGCATCAATGTTTTATCCCTAGTGGCAACAAGCACATCCATAACCTTAGGGGTTTCTATCACTCCCCGCAGTTCACGGAGACATGAACCCACTATCGAGCATAAATACTCCCTCTTGGAGTTACTAGCATCAACTTGGCCAGAGCCTCTACTAATAACGGAGAGCATGCAAGATCATAAACAACACATAGGTAATAACTTAATAATTAACATAACATGGTATTCTCTATCCATCGGATCCCGACAACCACAACATATAGTATTACAGATAGATGATCTTGATCATGTTAGGCAGCTCACAAGATCCAACAATGAAGCACAATGAGGAGAAGACAACCATCTAGCTACTGCTATGGACCCATAGTCCAGGGGTGAATTACTCACTCATCACTCCGGAGGCGACCATGGCGGTGAAGAGTCCTCCGGGAGATGAATCCCCTCTCCGGCGAGGTGCCGGAGGAGATCTCCGAATCCCCCGAGATGGGATTGGCGGCGGCGGCGTCTCGGTAAGGTTTTCCGTATCGTGGTTCTTCGCATCGGGGTTTCGCGACGGAGGCTATAAGTAGGCGGAAGGGCGAGTCGGAGGGCCGACGAGGGGCCCACACCATAGGGCGGCGCGGGCCCCCCTCTGGCCGCGCGGCCCTATGGTGGTGGCACCTCGTCGCCCCACTTCGTATCCCTTTCGGTCTTCTGGAAGCTTCATGGCAAAATAGGACCCTGGGTTTTGATTTCGTCCAATTCCGAGAATGTTTCCTTACTAGGATTTCTGAAACCAAAAACAGCAGAAAACAAAGAATCGGCTCTTCGGCATCTTGTTAATAGGTTAGTTCCGGAAAATGCACGAATATGACATAAAGTGTGCATAAAACATGTAGATATCATCAATAATGTGGCATGGAACATAAGAAATTATCGATACGTTGGAGACGTATCGAGGAAGGTGTGATGCGTACAGCAGCAAGTTTCCCTCGCAAGAAACCAAGGTTATCGAACCAGTAGGAGATGAAGGCCACATGAAGGTTGTTGGTGAAGGAGTGTAGTGCGGCGCAACACCAGGGATCCCGGCGCCAACGTGGAACCTGCACAACACAATCACAATACTTTTCCCCAACTTAACAGTGAGGTTGTCAATCTCACCGTCTTGCTGTAAACAAAGGATTAAACGTATGGTGTGGAGAATGGTATTTGTTTGCGAAGAACAACATAGAACAGTGATTCCAGTAGATTATATTTCAGATGTAAAAGAATGGACCGGGGTCCACAGTTCACTAGTGGTGTCTCTCCAATAACATAAATAACATGTTGGGTGAACAAATTACAGTTGGGCAATTGACAAATAGAGAGGGCATAACAATGCACATACATATCATGATGACTACTATGAGTTTTACTTAGGGCATTACGACAAAGAACATAGACCGCTATCCAAGCATGCATCTATGCCTAAAAGTCCACCTTCGGGTTAGCATCTGCACCCCTTCCAGTATTAAGTTGCAAACAACAGACAATTGCATTAAGTATTGTGCGTAATGTAAACAATACAAATATCTTTAGACAAAGCATTGATGTTTTATCCCTAGTGGAAACTGCACATCCACAACCTTAGGGGTTGCTGTCACTCCCCCAGATTCAATGGAGACATGAACCCACTATCGAGCATAAATACTCCCTCTTGGAGTCACAAGTATCAACTTGGCCAGAGCCTCTACTAGCAACGGAGAGCATGCAAGATCATAAACAACACATATATGATAGATCAATAATCAACTTGACATAGTACTCCATATTCATCGGATCCCAACAAACACAACATGTAGCATTACAAATAGATGATCTTGATCATGATAGGCAGCTCACAAGATCTAAACATGATAGCATATGAGGAGAAGACAACCATCTAGCTACTGCTACGGACCCATAGTCCAAGGATGAACTACTCACGCATCAGTCCGGAGGCGGGCATGGTGATGTAGAGTCCTCCGGTGATGACTCCCCTCTCCGGCAGGGTGCCGGAGGCGATCTTCAGAATCCCCCGAGATGGGATTGGCGGCGACGGCATCTCAGTAAATTTTCTCGTATCGTGGCTCTCGGTACTAGGGTTTTCGCGACGGAGAGATTATACAGGCAAAGGGGTAGAGTCGGGGGACGCTCGAGGGGCCCATCCCATAAGGCGGCGCGGCCAGGGGTGGGGCCGCGCCCCCCTAGGGTGTGGCCGCCTCGTCGCCCCTCTTCGTCTCCTCTTCGGACTTCTGGAAGGCTCCGTGGAAAATAAGACCGTGGGCTTTTGTTTCGTCCAATTCCGAGAATATTTCCTGTGTAGGATTTCTGAAACCAAAAACAGCAGAAAACAGGAACTGGTGCTTCGGCATCTTGTTAATAGGTTAGTGCCGGAAAATGCATCAAAATGATATAAAGTGTATATAAAACATGTGAGTGTTGTCATAAAACTAGCATGTAACATAAGAAATTATAGATACGTTTGAGATGTATCAAGCATCCCCAAGCTTAGTTCCTACTCGCCCTCGAGTAGGTAAACGATAACAAGGATAATTTCTGAAGTGACATGCTACTATCATAATCTTGATTAATACTATTGTAAAGCATATGAGATGAATGAGGTGATTCAAAGCAATGGTAAAGATAATGACTAAACAACTGAATCATATAGCAATGACTTTTCATGAATAGTACTTTCAAGACAAGCATCAATAAGTCTTGCATAAGAGTTAACTCATAAAGCAGTAGATTCTTAATAGAAGGTTTTGAAGCAACACAAAGGAAGATTTAAGTTTCAGCAGTTGCTTTCAACTTTAAACATGTATATCTCATGGATAATTGTCAACACAAAGTAATATGATGAATGCAAATAAGCAAGTAAGTAAGAATCAATGCACATAGTTGACACAAGTGTTTGCTTCTAAGATAGAAAGAAGTAGGTAAACTGACTCAACATAAAGTAAAAGAAAGGCCCTTCGCAGAGGGAAGCAGGGATTACTCATGTGCTAGAGCTTTATATTTTGAAAACTTGGAAACCATTTTGTCAACGGTAGTAATAATTCATATGTGTTATGCATAAAACCTCCTATAAGTTGCAAGCCTCATGCATCGAATACCGATAGTGCTCGCACCTTGTCCTAGTTAGCTTGGATTTCCATGGATTATCATTGCATTACATATGTTTCAACCAAGTGTCACAAAGGGGTACCTCTATGCCACCTGTACAAAGGTCCAAGGAGATAGATCGCATTTGATTTCTCAATTTTGATAGATCTCTACTTGAGGACATCCATACCGGGACAACATAGAAAACGGATAATGGACTCCTCTTTAATGCTTAAGCATTCAACAACAGATAATATTCTCATAAGAGATTGAGGATTAATGTCCAAGCTGAAACTTCCACCATGATACATGGCTTTGGTTGGCGGCCCAATGTTCTTCTCTAACAATATGCATACTCAAACCATTTAACTCATGGCAAATCTCCCTTACTTCAGACAAGACGAACATGCATAGCAACTCACATGATATTCAACAAAGGTGTAACAGGTGGATGGCGTCCCCAGAAACATGGTTACCGCTCAACAAGCAACTTATAAGAAATAAGATACATAAGCGACATATTCATCACCACAATAGTTTTTCAGGCTACTTTCCCATGAGCTATGTATTGCAAAGACAAGGAATGAAATTTTTAAAGGTAGCACGCAAGCAATTAACTTTGCAATGGCAGAAAAATACCACATAGTAGGTAGATATGGTGGACACAAACGGCATAAGTTTTGGCTCAAGGTTTTGGATGCACGAGAAGCATTCCCTCTCAGTACAAGGCTTTAGCTAGCAAGGTTGTTTGAAGCAAACACAAGTATGAACCGGTACAGCAAAACTTACATAAGAACATATTGCAAGCATTATAAGACTCTACACTGTCTTCCTTGTTGCTCAAACACTTTTACCAGAAAACATCTAGACTTTAGAGAGACCAACCTTGCAAACCAAATTTCAACAAGCTCTACGGTAGTTCTTCATTAATAGGTTTAAACTACATGATGCAAGAGCTTAAACATGATCTATTTGAGAGCTCAAAACAATTGCCAAGTATCAAATTATTCAAGACAATATACCAATTGCCACATGAAGCATTTTCGGTTCCAACCAAATAGCAATAAATGAAGCGGTTTTCAACTTCGCCATGAACATTAAAAGTAAAGCTAAGAACACCAGTGTTCAATATGAAAAAGCGGAGCGTGTCTTTCTCCCACACAAGGAATGCTAGGATCCGATTTAATTCAAACAAAAACAAAAATAAAAGCATACAGACGCTCCAAGTAAAGCACATAAGATGTGACGGGATAAAAATATAGTTTCACTAGAAGTGACCTGATAAGTTGTTGATGAAGAAGGGGATGCCTTGGGCATCCCCAAGATTAGATGCTGGAGTCTTCTTGAAATATGCAGGGATGAACCACGGGGGCATCCCCAAGCTTAGACTTTTTACTCTTCTTGATCATATTATATCATCCTCCTCTCTTGACCCTTGAAAACTTCCTTCACACCAGACTCAAAACATTCTCATTAGAGGGTTAGTGCATAATCAAAAAATTCACATGTTCAGAGAGGACACAATCATTCCCAACACTTCTGGACATTACCCAAAGCTACAGAAAGTTAGTGGAGCAAAGAAATCCACTCAACACAGTAAAAGAGGCAATGCGAAATAAAAGGCAGAATCTGTCAAAACAGAACAGTCCGTAAACACGAATTTCTTCGAGGCACTTAACATGCTCAGATGAAGAAGCTCATATTGAATGAAAGTTGCGTACATATCTGAGGAACACGCATGAATTTTCGCAGAATTTTTAGAGTCTCCTACAGAGATATCTACTCAAATTCGTTACAGCTAAAAATCTGTTTCTGCGCAGAAATCCAAATCTAGTATCAACTTTACTATCAAAGACTTTACTTGGCACAAAAATGCAATAAAGTAAAGATACAAAGGTATTTCTACAGTAGTAAAAAACACCTTGACTCAAATATAAAACAAAAAATGCAGAAATAAAATAATGGGTTGTCTCCCATAAGCGTTTTTCTTTAACGCCTTTCAGCTAGGCGCAGAAAGTGTAAATCAAGTAACATCAAGAGAACAAGCATGAACATCATGATTTTCCTTAAAACAAAACTTGTCACAATGGGTATGTTAGATTCTCCATTATCTAAATTTCCCATAGTGGTACTAAGGGTTTTATCAATTTTAGGCTTATAATAATTCTTTGGCTTAGGCACCATAGAGACATACATGAACTTTTGCTCCTTACCCACATAAGCTTTCTCCTTAAACTTAAGAGAAGAAAAAGTTGAACCCAAGGTTCCCATAGCTTCTTCAAGTTCACCAATCCTATGGGTTTGATTATCATGGATAGCACAAGTTTCTAAGACAGCAATTCTTTCATTAACTAGAGAAAACCCCGCGCGCTGCTGCGGAAATGTTCGAAAATTTGCAAAAAATGATTTGATGTAAAATCAAAACTAAACATAACCACGGTAAAGCAAGAACTAAAGTAAATAACGTCTCTTTCAGAGTAAGTATTGCTATAGTGGCCTAAGTGCATATACAGGCTAAGCGAAAGAAAAGGAAGTTTCTACATTTAATTCAAACTCGCTAATGAAAAATTTACCCCCGCTTGCAATATCTACGAAAACAGAAATATACATAGTACTTGGTAAAAGGAGGATAGATAATTTTACTCTGTCACATAAAATTTCCCTGTTTTCTTTATAGAAACCATTAAGTGAGAAACAAAAACTGGTAATCAAGCCCTTAAAATATTATTTCTTGCCACAGCATGTATACAGCTTAGCAATTTTTTCCATCGACTAAATTATTCTTTCTGCAATCCCTGCTATGTCTTTGAGCTGCAACACCGAGTCACTTCAAATTCTAATGACCTTCTTGAATAAGAGTAATTAGTATTTTACATAATCAACTGGCTCTGCAGGTATAGTAGCATGATACACATAGAACATGTGAGATGCGATCACATATGCATGCTTCTTAAACTGACGATATATAATCAATCTTTGCACTTTAAATGTTCCAAAAACAAATCACATGCTTACACCGAGTTAACTGCACATACTAAAAACTTATCATGATGACAGAATAAACTTATATGACCAGTTTACTACGAAATAGCATTCCGTAATTATATAGGTAGTAGATCGGGAACTTCTTGTAGGTAGAGATCACCATGGTTTCATATATGACCTGCATGTTTTTATTTTGTTTGGTATCTTCAAATTACAGCTCATGGTTGGAATCCACATATATACTCCAATACTCAGTGTGGCAATAATTAATAACTTCTTCATCTTATCTGAAAGGGTAAAATCTAATTTTTTTTGAGAGGCTAAACAAATTAATTCTTCTAGGCCACATCACAAAACACAATCAGAACACAGCCACCAGCCTTGTTGTCTTCCCTTCAGCCGGTGTCACTTGGAGTTCTGGACCATCGTATGAAGGCACTTGGCTAGTACCGCATTCACTGCAGTCTCAAGTGAGGGAACATGTTCTTTCCAAGGGACTTTGCTTCTCTCCCCTTAATCATCTTGCAGGGGAAAAACATAGGGAAATGGCAGCAATCAGTCGACGGCCTCAACAGATGCTGAAATTGAGCTTCTCGTCACGATGTATAGGCTCTGAAAAGTCCAATCACTTTCCCACAAGCTCACATGAGAAATCCCCAACACATTACTACTTGGATCATAATACCCCATTGCTTCTGTGCATCTTCTCCAAACGGAGTTTGCAGGTAAAATTTTCTATGCCTCAAATCCCAACCTTCAGATAAAAAAAATTCCCTGCAATAAACAAATACAATATACAACTTGAGAGAGAGGGGACCTGACCTGTAGCATAGCGGATAAAGTGGATATTTCAACCAAGTAGGAAGGAGATGAGGTGAAATAAAGGTGAACATGAATCGCCAGATGATGCACAACCGGTAAAGCTGAGCTCGGAGGAATGGAGTATGGACTATATAAGGGGAAAAGAATAGTGGAGGGAGAGATGAAGAGGTATTGAGGCAGGGTCGATGGATTTAATAGAACCGAGGGAGAGGAAGTGAAAGGATGGTGAGGGAGGAGACGAATGGTTCCCAGAGAACGTTGGAGTACTAAAAATACACGACAGTTCAAGGGTCTGGATCCACATCGGTTACATTAAATTTTTTGGTGTTTACCTCTAATAAAAATTGGACGAAATAGGTTGGTATTTGGTGATGTGGCATGTTGCTGATGTGGATAGGCTGCATGTTGAGAGAAATAGCTAGTGGGGATGAACTACTTAGTTATATAGGATTCCTCCTAGAGTTTTATCAAGTTTATCAGTATTATCAAGTAATATTTCCAATTTAGTCTCAACACTTGGAAGATTTTTCTCTATGGCCTCCAACTTTTTCATGACACCCTCAAGAGAGATTTCAATTTTAGCTTCATTAACAGGTGGTATTCCAACTAGACTCTCAATAATGCAACTAGCTTCTAAAGCAGGAGTGCCTATGAAATTACCTCCCGCAAGAGTATCAAGAACATACCTATTCCAGCTAGAGATACCAACATAAAAGTTCCTAAGGAGGATAATAGTGGAGTGTTTCTTAATGCACCTATGATGAGCATCACTAATTCTATACCAAGCATCTTTAAAACTTTCTCCCCCTTGTTGCTTAAACGAACGAACTTCAACTTCAGGATTACTCATTTTAACAATAATAAAAATAAACTAAGCAAAACTGAATTAAATAAAGTAAATGCAAGTAACTAATTTTTTTGTATTTTTGATATAAAGAAAGCAAACAAAACAGAAAAATAAAATAAAGCAAGACAATAAACAAAGTAAAGAGATTGGGCGTGAGAGACTCCCCTTGCAGCGTGACTTGATCTCCCCGGCAACGGCGCCAGAAATTAGCTTGATGACGCGTGAAGCACACGTCCGTTGGGAACCCCAAGAGGAAGGTGTGATGCGTACAGCAGCAAGTTTCCCTCATTAAGAAACCAAGGTTATCGAACCAGTAGGAGATGAAGGCCACGTGAAGGTTGTTGGTGAAGGAGTGTAGTGCGGCGCAACACCAGGGATTCCGGCGCCAACGTGGAACCTACACAACACAATCACAATACTTTGCCCCAACTTAACAGTGAGGTTGTCAATCTCACCGGCTTGCTGTAAACAAAGAATTAAACGTATGGTGTGGAGAATGATGTTTGTTTGCGAAGAACAACAGAGAACAGTGATTGCAGTAGATTGTATTTTAGATGTAAAAGAATGGACCGGGGTCCACAGTTCACTAGTGGTGTCTCTCCAATAAGATAAATAACATGTTGGATGAACAAATTACAGTTGGGCAATTGACAAATAGAGAGGGCATAACAATGCACATACATATCATGATGACTACTATGAGTTTTACTTAGGGCATTACGACAAAGAACATAGACCGCTATCCAGCATGCATCTATGCCTAAAAAGTCCACCTTCGGGTTAGCATCCGCACCCCTTCCGAGTATTAAGTTGCAAACAACGGACAATTGCATTAAGTGTTGTGCGTAATGTAAACAATACAAATATCCTTAGACAAAGCATTGATGTTTTATCCCTAGTGGCAACAGCACATCCACAACCTTAGGGGTTGCTCGTCACTCCCCAGCATTCAATGGAGACATGAACCCACTATCGAGCATAAATACTCCCTCTTGGAGTAGAAGTATCAACTTGGCCAGAGCCTCTACTAGCAACGGAGAGCATGCAAGATCATAAACAACACATATATGATAGATCAATAATCAACTTGACATAGTATTCCATATTCATCGGATCCCAACAAACACAACATGTAGCATTACAAATAGATGATCTTGATCATGATAGGCAGCTCACAAGATCTAAACATGATAGCATATGAGGAGAAGACAACCATCTAGCTACTGCTATGGACCCATAGTCCAAGGAAATACTACTCACGCATCAGTCCGGAGGCGGGCATGGTGATGTAGAGCCCTCCGGTGATGATTCCCCTCTCCGGCAGGGTGCCGGAGGCGATCTTCAGAATCCCCCGAGATGGGATTGGCGGCGACGGCGTCTCAGTAACTTTTCTCGTATCGTGGCTCTCGGTACTAGGGTTTTCGCGACGGAGAGATTATATAGGCTAAGGGGCAGAGTCGGGGGACGCTCGAGGGGCCCACCCCATAAGGAGACGTGGCTAGGGGTGGGGCCGCGCCCCCCTAGGGTGTGGCCGCCTCGTCGCCCCTCTTCGTCTCCTCTTCGGACTTCTGGAAGGCTCCGTGGAAAATAAGACCGTGGGCTTTTGTTTCGTCCAATTCCGAGAATATTTCCTGTGTAGGATTTCTGAAACCAAAAACAGCAAAAAACAGGAACTGGCGCTTCGGCATCTTGTTAATAGGTTAGTGCCGGAAAATGCATCAAAATGATATAAAGTGTATATAAAACATGTGAGTATTGTCATAAAACTAGCATGGAACATAAGAAATTATAGATACGTTTGAGACGTATCAACCACCGCCATGGAAGCTTGGGATGGGTTGTCCGAAATCTTTGTGGGAAGTGAAAGCATGAAGAGGAGCAAGTATAGTGCTCTTCGGAACCAAGCAGAAGTCGGATGTGGGAAGCAAGACACGGAGCCACCAGAAAACCATGAAGCCCGGCCTCCGGGAGGGATCGGCAGGGGGACTCGCAAGAAGGGATCCATCATTATCGTAGATGGGATCATTGGAGGCCAAGGCATCGATCTTCATCACAATCATCATCATATTCATCATCATCGCCACCATCATCATTGGGCATCTCATTGTAATCCTTGACTTTGAGTTGTATCTATTCTTGAGCCCCTTCGATCTTTCATTTTCCATTCGTAGACTCATGATGATGTTATTTTCCTCCATGTATGAGTAGACCCATTTGTTCCTTTGGAGATGGAGAAACCCTAGCCAAATTATGAAATGATATAAAGTTTGTTGATTGCCTACTAGTTATGAAGTGTGTTGGTTCTTATCAATTATGTTGTGTGTTTTCGACCACACAATATGTGCTTACAGAACTTTGGTTAGAACAATCGTTGCATATATATGCTTGGTGGTACATGGGCGCAAATGTGACAACAATCCACCACCTTTGTCAGTCATGTGTATACGAGGATAACAAGGATCGATACTTATGAGTTATGACCATGACCATGGGGAGACCCTTAATTACCAGACCAAGCGTGGCATCCGTACTGGAAAGTAGTGGCCATGTGGGATGTGGAAATGGTGTTTCCGGGAAACATCCGCATGAGGAACCTTGCCACACACAGAAATATATAAAATGCAAAACCGTAATCACCATACCTAGCATAGTGGTGGATCCGCAACTGCCTGAGAACGTTTTACACTTATTGAGTTTCATTTACTTTACTACCGTCTATGTACTCTCGTTTACTTTAGTCGTTCATTTACTTTTTTCGTGAACTCTCAAAAACAACCATTATTACTTGCTTTGTATTTAAGGACAACAGTCAGGTGCATCTAACTAAAGGTAACAAGAGGCAACTAAACCTTTAAAATTCAAGCTCTACTGTGTATTCTGTACGTACTCTTACTTTTTAAAACAAGCTACACGCGATCTCTGACCTTGCAAATATCAGTGCACATAGGTAAACCCTACTTATATAGGTTTCTTGCTTCACAAATTGAACACTAGTTTTATTCCTTGTTTGTTCAATACATTATTGTAAAATTTTCTAACCGCCTATCCACCCTCTGTAGGCAGCTGAAAGGACATGGATTCCACCTAGAGGGGGTGAATAGGCTATCATAAAGTAAAGTGCATAAGTTAAGAGCTCGGGTATAGGAATAACCGAGGTGACGCGGATACGACGATGTATCCCGAAGTTCACACTCTTGCGAGTGCTACTCTCCATTGGAGCGGTGTGGAGGACAAAGCACTCCAAATTCCACGAAGGCCTCACCGTATTCTCCTCGAGCCTTCCCACAAAAGGGAAGTCCTCGATCCACTATGGGACCTTGAGGGTGGTCACCGAACCCGCACAAAGCTTGGTGCTATCTCCACAACTTAACTGGAGGCTCCCAATATAACGCCACAAAGGCCTTAAACTTTAGGAATCTCCATAACTTAATTGGAGGCCCCAAGAACACCGCTAAGACCACTAAGCCATCTAGGGTCCAAAGACCCAAGAGGAACAAGCTCCCGAAGTGAATATCTCACGAACTTTCACATCCACGTATCACCACGGAGAAATCAAACCGATGCACCAAATAAAATGGCAAGAACACCACTAAGATGCTCAAATCCTTCACTCTCAAATTCAAACAAAGCTACAAAAGCTATTGGGGGAATAAGAGAGGAAGAACAAAGAGGAGAACACAAAGAATTCCAAGATCTAGATCTAGTATGTTCCCCTCACTTAGAGAGGATATTGATTGGTGGAAATGTGGATCTAGATCTCATATCTCTTTCCATCAAATGGAGGCAAGAATCATGGAGGGATTGAGAGATAGAGCAAGCTTCTCAAGGTCAATAATGGAAGAGAGAGAGAGAGAGAGAGAGAGAGAGAGAGTAAGAGAATCAACCAGATTTTGGGAAGGAGCCTATTTATAGCTCCCCACAAAATATGACCGTTGGGGCTTCCCATGCCGGATTATACCCCCCCCCCCCCCCCCCCACACACACATGAAAAATCCGGCCAAAAATATGGGGACTATACACGGGATCGCGCCTTGCCGTTTTTCCTATGCCGGATAGCAAAACGAGAATGACCATAACTTGAGCATCCAGACTCTGATTTTTATGATCTTGGGATCGTTTTCAAGCTAAGAAAAAAGCTCTACAAGATCATGTAGGGAACCATCATAGTCCAACAAGGGAGGATATAAACAAGTGGGGAAAGGTTTAACATATGTATAAGAGATAAACCAGTAACATCTTCAATACGGAAAATGCAACAACTTCAATTTGGAAACTCGAATTTAGGTGAAACCAATTTTGTTGTAAAGATAATTACAAGAGATACCCCATAAGTAGTGAAAATATTAAGAATAATTAGCGTAGATTTTTCCAAGAATTTAGAGGTGAAACCTCTCAATACAAAGAACTGGGGAAAACTCTACACTACTAGGAAATGTACTACCGCCGGCGCACCAGAAACCCTTACCGCCGGCGTTTTCGTGTTCGCCGGCGACCTCCTCGCCGGTGGTAACCCCTTACCGCCAGCGTTTTCCAAATCGCCGGTGGTAAGTGTCATTATCCCCGGCGCTTTTCTCAAATCGCCGGCGGTACTGGCTTAGCACCGGCGTCCTACCAATTCGCCGGGGTAATCGGGCTGCACCGCTGGCGATTCCAATTTCGCCAGGGGTATAGTTTCGGAGCGCCGGTGGTATTGATCACAGGATTAAAAAAATAAAACTCGGAATGTAATGTATATACACCAGAATACACACCAGAATACACAGTACATACACAATAATACACACATCAAAGTATAACACATATATTACTAGAAATACAGCCAGATACACAGATACACAGTTATATAAGAAGTCCCAAATTTTCACAACATGCATGCATTAATAAGACAAGTTTAGATAGTAGATAGTTGACCATATGGTTCAAACATCACGACTCAAAGTAGCACATGTTACAGAAATACATATAAGTCCAGTGTCGATGACCTAGCTAAACAACAATGACATAATAAACTAGAGAGACGGTGGCGGCAAGCATCATCACGATGAAAGGGGTCCTCCACATCTCCCTCCTCCGTCCCGCTCGAAAGTTGGCGTATCGAGTTTTCGCCTCCTCCAAAGTGGTGTACCCCTTGTAGCTGTTGCCGCTGAAACGGTGGACCTGCCTCCTACAGTCTTCCCAGTCCTCGTAGACTCCAGGAACCCTGCCGTGGTAGACGACATAGTACGTCATCTATGCAAACACAGAAAAAATAAATGAAAGTTGTTAGTACATTAGTAGAGAGAGATATAACATAGAGTAGTGCAAAGAAAAAGCATGGAAATTACTTAAGTAATTTTATGACTAACATTTGCAAAGGACAAAAGTGTTTGAGTCAAGTCGGCTTCGGCGGGAAGGGACGGATGCCCTCGAGCGTGTTGAATGTTCTGTCGTCACATCCATCTTCTAATCGGCCTTCTATCTCGGCCTTAGAAAGTTCGGGACCATAGTGGAACAAGCCACCATTACCGCGAGACATCCCTCCGCAGTATTGTGCAAATGGTCCGCTGGATGGCACGGAACTCGGCTCTCACGTTTTCATCGGTGGTGTCCGACATGTTCACGAACATCCGCCGAAGACCGGATGGCAACAAGAGATCGTTTCGAGACCTTACAATCGACCTCATCTGTAGGATGGCAAACCAGGCCTCCATCCCATTGTCATGCGCCGATTGCTTGAGGCAGGGGAACTTGGTTATGTGGTTGCACACATAGCAACCTTTCACTTTCTTCTCATGCCTGATTTTGTCGATGCCAACCTCGGCTATGAAGCCGCCGAGGGCTTTATCATGTGTAGACTTAAGGTCGGTGAAGTCCTTGTCCGGATCAAGCCCGGAGTCGAGGTAACTGACATCTGAATGATACGGGTAAAAGAGGAGGAGGGTGCAGTACTTGAATCTGCACAAAATGAAAATAGGGATTTCTATTTTCGTGCCCTCGGGTCGTTAGTTGTACTCAGTTTTCCCCAGCCCCTTAGTTTTTCCTCAGTTTTCCCCAAGCCTATGTCTAAAACCCGCAGAAGGAGCTCAGACGGAAGGAATCCGTTTATTTGGACGTTCTGTGCTGACGTGTTGCGCCGCGTCGTCTGTGGGGCCGCGTCGTGTGGGGCCGGGTCGTGTGGGGCCGCGTCGCGTGGGGCTGGTAGAAAGGGACCGCGTGGGACAAGACGAGAAGCGTTTGGTTGCACGTGAGCAGGAGCTGGGTTTTGTCTCTCTCGGCCCAAATTGGCATTTTTAAGAGCACCTTTTCCCCTCTTTCTCTCTCTGTCTTTTTCACCAAATTAGTATCAAATCTAGAGAAGCTTCTATTTCTGTCTTTCTTCAATATGGCAGCAAATCTAGTAACAAATCTCTAGGGTTATTTATGCCTTTTGGCCCTCGTTTTTTGCCCAATATGGCAGCAAATCTAGTAGCAAATCTAGAAGCTAGTATATGATAAATTCACAACAGCATAAGCACAAAACTAAGTATAATACATAAACTGCATACAGCAGCCAAAAGCAGTGCAATAACGTTGTTAATGTTCACGACAAACTAAGCTGAAAAATATACAAGACGCACGCAATGTATGGACAACAAGAAGATTAGGATGAATGAATTTGTTCTTCATTCCTCCTCATATATTTCTTCGTCGCTCCATTCGTGCATTTCCCCAAGGAAATATTCATTGAACTCCTTCCGTCTGCAGGTGTGCGGCCAATACATCCTCCAAACGGTATGGCCTCGTGTTCATTACTCATACCGTAGCTTCCTATTCTATCCACACGTACCGGCCACTCATCCCGGGCCTTTGTATCATGAGAGTACTCTCCGATATAACCCAAATCCGCGTAGTAGATGCAGCCAGGTCGAAGAGTCGGGTACACTCGGTGTCGACGGAGATACACCGGATATAATGCACGAACAAGGTATGAAAGCCAATGTTACCGACCGGATGGAGAGAGCGGCTCGAGTGTCCACACGGTACACCACGAGCGTGTTGTGCATCAACACAAGCAGCAGATCACCATCCGACTTCACAAGGTAGAACTTGTCACGTCCAAGTTCTGGAAATGAAATTAGTGTCTCCATCTTGACAGGTGTTCGCACGCCGTCGCTTCCGTACATTGGTGCACACTATTCTTCCGGACTCAAAATTGTCCGAAGCTATTGCATATAGTTCACCATTGAACGGGGTAATGCAACGCATACTATGGTTCTTGATCGAAAATCTTCCTTCTCCCCAATCTTCATATATATCCTTAGTTGGAGTGCTCTCATCGACCCAACCAAGTTCCTCCGGGTAATGTCCGCAAGTGAAGACCATAGTCGGGGAGTTGATTGCAGCGACTGAATCCAGAAAACAAGCTAGCATCCGCGCCTCAAACATAGTGTTTGATGTCTTTGTGAGTGGGTTCGAAGCCGTATCTTGTGCGGCGGGTTCTTCTGGGCAAGCACGATGACGCCACGGGAAAAGACGACGAAGTAGAATCTAAAATATATTGAAAAGATAACATTCAGCACTAAGATTGAAAATAAGATCTATGGTGACGCCACGGGAAAGCCGAGGAATTTGAACCTTGCACGAACTGCAGATAGATCTATGGTGATGTAGCGGGATGTGCCGAGATGGAGGAAGGTGAACTCAGCGGCGTGTGGAAGGGCGTGGTGTAGCATGATCCATTCGTGCAGGTGCACGTCGGGATCGTGTAAACCCGAGCGCCAATTTCTACAGTACTTGCCTCATAGCAGAGTAGCTGTCCACGTACTCCTCTTTCGCCAATAAGCATTCGCCGATCTTGTGAAGTGGTCCGTCAGCCCGTGAGACCGGCCCGAGCTCACGGAGGCGCCGCGCTTGGATGCGCCGCCCTCGGATGCGCCGCCCTCGGAGGCGACGGGCTCGGCGGCGACGGGCTCGGAGGCGACGGGCTCGGAGGCGACGGGCTCGGGGCGATGGCCGCCGGCGCATTCTTCTTCTCCATCGCCGGCAGGGGAGGGCTCGTACGGCGGTTGGGGTTTTTGGAGAAGTTGATGGGACGTGAGAGGGGTGGTTTCGTGCGTGAGCGATAATGAGACGTATCGTGTGCGAGAGGGAGGGAGAGAGGGGCTTACGCGTCCTAAATGTGACCCGCGTCAACAATGGCACGTCTTCCACGTCCGCACCGCGACACGCGTCAACAATGGCACGTCTTCCACTTCGCACCGCAACACGCGTCCTCGAGTCTAACCCCGGAAATTTAGATATACTCGTGTATACCCTCGAGTCATATACTAGCATTTTTTGTATGCTCAGTTTTCGCCTTGAGTGCTAATACCGGCTAGTGCAATATACTCAGTTTTACCCTCAAGTGGCTGGTCAACAGAGAGTCAACAAATGGGATTAACTAGTTAAATGAGTTATTTAATGTGCAAAAATTCCGAAAAAGAGTGGCACTTACTCATGGAGTCTTTACCACAAATTTCCACTTCTCAAATCATAGATAAATCCTAGATAAATCAAGTTTCACCACAAATTGCCACTTCTCAAATCACCTAGTAGCTATGAAGGTGCATGGTTTTCCATAATAAGCCCTACCCAAAACAGCTTTCCCCAAAACATACTTTGTCTGAATGAGACCATAATTTTCACACTCATTGTTGGGGGGATGACCCCCGGTATGCCAAAGGCATGCCAAACCGGATGGTTTGAGCCATCAAGATACCGGTTTAATGTTCGTACCGGAACTTAAAGATAAGAACTTAGCTAAGTGAAGCTAAGCCGGTATCCCCAAGAGGGGTATGCCGGAACCGGGTAAGAAGATACCGGGCCACCGGAGGGAAGAGCAAGTCGGCAGGACTGGTCAAAGATTCTCTCCAGAGCTAGAAGACAAAGATGAGCTAAGCAAAGTAACTTTAGACGAAGGGCTGACGATAAAGAGAAGGATGACGGTCAAAGAAGCCGGAGGACGTCAGCGTCTCTGATTAAAGAGGACTCCGGTGTCTTCTATGATTAAAGTAGCTTTGTAAAGTAGTTTGTCTAGTCAAAGATGCCATTAGGGTTTCTTGCCCTGTAAGCCACCCTCTCCCCTATATAAGGAGAGGGGGCAGCCCTTCTTACACACACGCGTATGAACACAGAAGAACTTGTACTGAGAAACTTGTAGCCTGTTGAGATCAATAAAGATGATGATCTAGAGCGAGTTCTTCCTTATGTCTTTCTTCTTCAACCTCTAGCTTTGGCTAAGTTCTTGAGGAAACCATCCGGAAGTTCATCCCATCTAATCACAAACCCTCCCCCGAATCCACTTGCGTCCATTCGGCCCCAACTTAAGCCATCCTATGGCATCTGTCTGTTCACCACGACGACAGTTGGCGCCCACCGTGGTAGAATTTAAAGTTTTACATCTTAAACCCCGGCATACCGGGGTAGAATTTAACAGAGCATTGTCTTAAAGCACGCAGGGCCAAACAGCACGGCAAGGTAAATTTTAAGGCAGGTAATCAGGCAGCAGGAGCTTCCGGAGGAGCGTCGCCAGCATCAGCGTCGTCTAGAGGCTCCTCCTCGGCTTCATCCTCTTCCTCATCAAGATAATCTTGAACGTCAGGAGGGGGAGGGATGAAGGTGCGCATTTCGGCGTACTCCGCGATATGGTACGCATGATCCTGCCGCTTAGCGGTGAGAATCGGGTCCAGATCGGTTTCCGCGCCTTCGCGCACTCCGGTGAGAGCATCCAGGTCGAGCTCCGGGTACCAGGAACAAGCGACGCGGAGGGCAGAATCTGCTCCAGCGCGGGCGGCAGAGCACTGCCACTCGCGGATCCTCTTGCCGGCGCCCTTGAGACGGTCGCTGATAAGGGAGAAGGTATCAGGCACCTCCTCGCCAGGCCACAGGGTCCTGAAGACCTGGGTAGCTACATCAGGAATGTCAGATAGATTGCGATCTATGGCGCGCATATGAGACACCCGCGCGTTGAGCGCGACCAGATGGTCGTTGGGCGTCCATGCCACGGTAAGATTCGCTTGGCCTTGGTCCTTGCGGCGCGCGTCAACCTTCTTGACAGCATACTTCTGTGAGTCCGGAAAGAGGCCTGTGCGAAGAAAGAAGAAGGCTAAGGGAAAGAATCCGGAAGAAAAAGAAACCGGAAGGAAAGATAAAGAAAAGAAAATATGGTTGGAGGAAAAAAGACTCGTATGCAGTAGTCAAAGTATGGAAAGGAAAAGGACTCACGGTAGGCAAGTGCGTCAGTCTGCAGGATCAGCTGGTTGCATTCCTTATGCTCCTCCTCCAGCCGCGCGGCCTTCTCCTCAGCACCCTTCCGGGCCTTGGCCAGCTCCTTCAGCTCGGCCCGCAGTACCACGGTGGCATTGCTGGCGTCCTCCAGAGCCTCGTCCATCTTGGCCGCTGCATCAGCTTCAGCGGCTTTGAGGGCCTTGGCATGGTCAAGCCCCAGTTGAATGAGCTGGGACTTGAGCTCCTGGTAACTGGTCTTGTGGGCGCTCAGCTCCTCCTTATGCTGCCGGATGAGCTGGTCCTTCTCCTCTGCAACCCGCAAAAGAAAATATTAACAGGATTATGCTAGTAAATATGAAAAGGAAATCAAGGTAACAGGAGAGAGGAGAAAAGTTATATGTTGGGCCGTGGCGAGCTGCTCCTTGAGAGCGTCAATGGAAGCTTCCGGGATCACTGTTAAGCAGAAAATGCGAATGTTAGGAGCAAAAAAGGGTTCCGGTAAGAAATGTGCCGGCAGAACAAAAATTTACCTTGGCACTTATCATGTGCCTCAGCGAGCTCCCGATGCTCCCATAAGAGCTCCTCAAAGAGGGCCTTCCGAGCGTCAGCCGTGAGCTGTTCAGAAAGAGGAAATGAGTTAAGTTTTGCGCTAAGAACAAAGTTCTTAACCCGAAACTCGGGGACTGGCAGTGCCGGTTTTGCGCGTTTCTAAGATAAGTTTTGCGCTAAGAACAAAGTTCTTAACCCGAAACTCGGGGACTGGCAGTGCCGGTTTTGCGCGTTTCTAAGTTAAGTTTTGCGCTAAGAACAAAGTTCTTAACCCGAAACTCGGGGACTGGCAGTGCCGGTTTCACGCTAAGTTTTTAAGTCAAGTTTTGCGCTAAGAACAAAGTTCTTAACCCAAAACTCGGGGACTGGCAGTGCCGGTTTCACGCTAAGTTTTTAAGTCAAGTTTTGCGCTAAGAGCTGCGCTGTCACCACAAAACTCGGGGACTGGGAAGATAGACAAGATAGAAACCGGCATGAAACTAAAGAAAAGATAGAACAAAGCCGGAAACGAAGAAACCGATAAAGATTGAAAAAGTTAGTAAAACGTACCATCAGATTGTTCGTGGCATCGTACCACGCGCTGTCGAGCTCCTTCACGGCGCTGCGAAGCCGCATGAAGTGCTCCTCGGAAGACCGGTCCCCGACAGGGTCAGGTGCCGGCAGCCTGTCCTTGCCCAGGCCGCGGGTCGCCGGAGTCATGTCCGCGGCGTTCCACTTTTGGGCGTAGGGCAGGAGGTGCCCCAGGTCCCGGCCTTGGCGTTGGAACTCAGTAATACGGCCAAGAAGACCGGTGGCCTTCGTGGCGGTATCCCTGGCGGCGGCCTTGGAGACATGCAGCACCAGAGGCTGCTGGCCGACGGAAGGGGCGCTGGAGGCCGTCGCCTTCCCCTTAATGAGCTTGGAAGTCTTGGGCGGCGGCGCGGTAGGAGCGGCCCCGAGAGGCTTGGCCCGAGGAGCACCTGGCGGCGGCATGAGGATGGTTCGTGGAGAATGGGGAGCGCTGGGCGCGTCACCCGGTTTGGAACTTTCCGGCGCGGAAGGTTCCGGCGCGGAAGTTGTCGTCTTTTCAAGGACGGGAGGAGCCGGAGGCTCCGCCCGCCCGGCAGCTTCTTCTTCTCCGGCGCCGATGTTGCTGGCGCCGGTATCCTGGTTCTCTGGGAGGAAGGAAGGATCCTCCTCCGTGCGGTGATCTGATGATGAAGGGGCCGCACGCCCCGGATTTGTTGTGCCCCCCGAAAGGGAGGCAGAGGTGTTGCCGGCACCAGGTGGTGCCGGGCTTGAGCGAGGAGGAGGGGTTGAAGTCCTTGCGGAACCTTCAGAGCTCGATGGCCTTGGGCCAAGCTTGAGCGCAGGGCTGAGAAAAAGAAAGAAAGACAGTTGGAAAAGAGCAACCGGAAAAAGAACTTGGCAAAAAAGAGGCAAGCCGGAAAATGAAAAACTTACCCGGAAGTAGTTGGCATCGCCTTGCGCCCGTAGCGACGCATGCCCACTTGCTTCTCCCCCACGGGCTTGGTCCGGAAGCGCTTGGAGGGAGGGGCCTGGCTGGGACCGGCATTGGATGCCGGCTCCTTATTCTTTTGGCCCTGGGCCATGAGTTTGTCCACAAACTCGGAGCCGGCCTCGGCGCGCAGGGGCGGCACGCGCTCGTGGATCTATGGATTGAATATGGCTAAGAAGAAATTCGCAGGAAAGCAATAGTGGAAAAGTAAAAGAAACCAGAAAGGAAAATACCTCAAGCATGGTCAGGTCATCGGAGGACCCGGTTGGCTCCGGCGGAGTCCGGCCAAGATGCGCAGCCGGGGTCTTGCCCATCTTCAGATCCTTCCAAAAGATGTAGGGATCTGGGTCGAAGGAGTCAAGGGCACGCTTCCGGCAAGGTCCTCGCCGCTCTGCTTCAATAAGGGGGAAGCGGTCCTTGGCCTGAAACATGAAAAAAGAAGATTAGCAAGAGCAGAAAGTTACCGGCCAAAAACAACCCCAATCGCATAATCCCTTACTTCTTGGGTCGGAGGGTTAGTAGTGCTGAGAGGAAGGAGGCCCCATTCCCAATCAAATGGCATAGCAGTTTGGCAAATCCGCTTAGCCTTGCGAACGACGTCCTTCTTGCTAAGGGGACGGCCTGTGATCTTGGTAGGATCGCCTGGGCCGTACATCTCGCTCATCCTATGCGCACGGCGCTTCAGAGGAAGCACCCGGCGTGAGATAAAGGTGCGGATGATATCATCCGAGCAGATGTTGGTCTCCTTCTTCAAAGAGGCCAAGAAGCGTACCACCCGGCTGGTTTCAGCATGATCTGTCTTCGGGTTGTAGCTCCAGTTGGTTTTGCTAGGAGGCCCCGCTTGGAACGGAGGAAGGTCAATAAGATCAGCACGGCCGATGTTCTTCACGTAGAAAAAGGTTCCTTGCCAGACGCGGCAGGATTCGAGGCCGGCAAACTTAAGGAAAGTGCTCCCCTGGCGGGAGCCAACGATGCAAGATCCGCACTCCACGGGCGGCTTGGGCTTAGGGATCTCCTTGCCCTGGACGGAGTTAATCCGCAAGCAAAAGAAGCGGGCAAACGTCTCACGAGTGGGACGAATGCCGATATAGGCCTCCATAAAGGTGGCATAGCAAGAAAGGTAGAAGATGGCGTTGCCAGGAAGATGGTGAGGTTGGAGTTTGTAGAAATCTAAAAACTCCCGGAAAAAAGGGGAGGCAGGAAGGCCGAAGCCACGCTCAAAGTGAGCAAGAAAAACAACATATTCACCGGGCTCGGGGTCCGGTTCGATTTCGTCGTCAGGAATCCGGCAAGAGACTCCTTCCGGAATCCTGCGGGACCGGTACAACCAATCGATCTCATATTCGGTAACACTGGAGCCCATCCAGGCTCCGCGGGTGATTGGGGAAGGCTCAGCGCCGGATGATTGGCCGGAGCTACCGGATGCTTCGCCGAGCTACTCGCTTCAAGGTGGCTACCGGATGCTTGGCTAAAGCTACCGGATTCTAAATGGCCACCGGACTCTTGGTGGCTACCGGATCCCTGCTGGTTGCCGGAATCGGTCTCCATCGGATCTGAAGCCGTGGATTCGCCGGGAGATTGTCTACGGCGCTTAACGGGAAAGGAAGAAGAAGGTGCGGAGGAAGATTCCTCGTCGGACATTGGATGGGTAGGCGAAAAAACAGAAATCCCACACTTGGACCCCGCGTGAAGATCTACGAGTAAGAAGAAAACCAAAGAAAAAGAGGAAATAAGAACACCGTAGACCCAAGATCTGAAAAGCAAGCAGATGGCGAGCGAAGTAAGATTGGAACTAACCTTGAGCGTCGCAGTCGCCGAGGAAGACTTTCGCCGGCGAAGGAAGGGACCTGCGGTTGCCGACGAGCCCCGTCGATGGCGAGGCGGAGAAGGTCACGGAGAAGCAAGAATGCAGCGCGTTCGAAGAGAGTGCTGCAGGAGATTCCCGCGCGACGAGGTCCGGAGGAAGCGCGGCGTAAGTTCACCGGGCGGCGGAGCTCAAGCGTGCAACGGCGGACGGAGAGCGGCGAAGGCGCAGAGGCGAGGAGCACTATGCGCGAAGGTAGGGGAATGCGGAGAAGAGGAAGAAGAAGGGGCAGTTGTGCTTATAAAGGAGAGAGGAAGTGGGCCGAAAACCGCTGGGCCTCGGCGGTTCGTGCCGCGGGCCGCCACGTGGCAAAGAGGTACACGCGAAAAAAGGGGAGGCCACACGAAGGCGCACACGGGATCCAAAACGGTTAGTGGGATCCGCAGCAGTGCATTAAATGGGCGCGCGGGAGTCGAAGCGAAGTGACAACTGACACTGGCATGTCAGTTACAGTGCGCATGTCACTGACAGACGCGGGGACCGAGATATTCTCGACGTCGCCGAGGAAGTGTTTAATGACTAAGATGCCGGAGGATAAGACACCGGATAATGCCTTAAGGAGAAGAGATAGTGATGATCTGGGCAAAGATGCCGGATCCAAACCTAAGGCCGGATAGATTAACCCGGTATCCTAAAAAGAAAGAACCTGGCATGGTCTGTTGGATAGGATCCACCAGACTATACCAGCTTCGGGGACTAATGTTGGGGGATGACCCCCGGTATGCCAAAGGCATGCCAAACCGGATGGTTTGAGCCATCAAGATACCGGTTTAATGTTCGTACCGGAACTTAAAGATAAGAACTTAGCTAAGTGAAGCTAAGCCGGTATCCCCAAGAGGGGTATGCCGGAACCGGGTAAGAAGATACCGGGCCACCGGAGGGAAGAGCAAGTCGGCAGGACTGGTCAAAGATTCTCTCCGAGCTAGAAGACAAAGATGAGCTAAGCAAAGTAACTTTAGACGAAGGGCCGACGATAAAGAGAAGGATGACGGTCAAAGAAGCCGGAGGACGTCGGCGTCTCCGATTAAAGAGGACTCCGGTGTCTTCTATGATTAAAGTAGCTTTGTAAAGTAGTTTGTCTAGTCAAAGATGCCATTAGGGTTTCTTGCCCTGTAAGCCACCCTCTCCCCTATATAAAGAGAGGGGGCAGCCCTTCTTACACACGCGCGTATGAACACAGAAGAACTTGTACTGAGAAACTTGTAGCCTGTTGAGATCAATAAAGATGATGATCTAGAGCGAGTTCTTCCTTATGTCTTTCTTCTTCAACCTCTAGCTTTGGCTAAGTTCTTGAGGAAACCATCCGGAAGTTCATCCCATCTAATCACAAACCCTCCCCCGAATCCTCTTGCGTCCATTCGGCCCCAACTTAAGCCATCCTATGGCATCTGTCTGTTCACCACGACGACACTCATGTAGATTTGTATTGCAAATAGTTTGAGGTAGGCCAAGATGGGTTTCATTGTACAAAACACGCATTTTCCATTTTTTAAATCTCATATTTGAATCCCTTAGTCTGTTTACTACTCACTTGCTCTTGGTTTCTTGATACTACTCAGTTTTGCCCTCTCCCTTCACAAACTCTCACGTACGCCCAACATTGCCCCGATTGGTCTAGCCCATGTCACGCGGATCGTGCCCGACGACCGTTGATCGTATGATCTAACGGGCAGGATAACCCCTATCTCTCTCTCTCGGTCGGGGCCACCACCCTCTCTCTCTCTGTCGTCGGTTAGCTTCACGCAAAGTTTGGTTTTCTCGCATTATTTTTCACGAGCTAAATTATAAACTCTTTTTAGGCATTACTTTTCACGCAAAAAATGATAAACCATCACCGATTTGTTGTAGCCATTACTTTTCACGCAAAAAAAATGATACACCATCACCCATTTCTTGTACCCATTACTTTTCACGCAAAAACGATAAATCATCACCGATTTGTTGTAGCCATTACTTTTCACGCAAAAAATGATACACCATCACCCATTTCTTGTAGCCATTACTTTTCACGCAAAAAACGATAAACCATCACCGATTTGTTGTAGCCATTACTTTTCACGCACAAAAATGATACACCATCACCCATTTCGTGTACCCATTACTTTTCACGCAAACAACGATAAATCATCACTGATTTTGTTGTAGCCATTACTTTTCACGCAAAAAATGATACACCATCACCCATTTCTTGTAGCCATTACTTTCCACGCAAAAAATGATAAACCATCACCGATTTTGTTGTAGCCATTACTTTTCACGCAAAAAATGATACACCATCACCCATTTCTTGTAGCCATTACTTTCCATGCAAAAAATGATAAACCATCACCGATTTTGTTGTAGCCATTACTTTTCACGCAAAAAATTATACACCATCACCCATTTCTTGTACCCATTACTTTTCACGCAAAAAACGATAAACCATCACCGATTTCTTGTAGCCATTACTTTCCTTTTAGGCATTACTTTTCACGGTATAATGATAAACTATACCCCCACAACGGTCGTCTCCTCCTTAATTTATTGTGTATAAACCCCCACAACGGTCATCTCCTCCTTATTTTATTGTGTAAACCCCTACAACGGTCATCTCTCCCTTATAAACACCCACATGGCCATCCCTTGTGTCAATAGGTTCTGCCTCTCTCTTCTTCGTTCACATACACTTTATCCATTGCTATGGCTTCCACGTCTCGGACGCGGACCGGAAGGGGAAGGGGAAGGGGAAGGGGAAGGGGAAGTGGATCATCATCATTGCCACCACCACCGTCAACACTGCCATTGATCATAGAGGAGTTCTTCATCGTCGTCTATGAAGACCCTTTGGTCAAGAAGGTACGTACGCGTTCCCACATATATGATGCATGTGATTAATTATGGGCATGTTCTAAAAACCTTTAATTTCAAGGGTTCCCTAATTTCAAACGATCGGCGCTCGATCTCTTTGCAGGAACTCCCAAAAAAAATTGCGGACTATCTTGACGGCAAGGAGCCAGCTAAGGTGTATCTGCGAGCAGGCCGATCGCGGTCCTCGTCTCTGGACCGTGGAGGTCCTATTTGACGGACAAGGCCGGATGTACCTCGACAAGGGCTGGGAGAAATTCGCCATCGCGCACGGTGTGGATTTCGGCTGGTTCGTACACTTCAAATATGAAGGCGATGATGTGCTCACAGTGAAGGTGTTCGACGGAACAATGTGCAGGAGGTACTACTACTCGGACGACGAAGATACCGACGATGAAAGCGACGACGACGTGAAGCCATGCATCCATCCCCTTTAGATAATTAAGGGGATTATGACCAAGAATATATATGTAGCTTCATATGCATCGATTTAGAGATCTAGCTATTTTCTATATATTATGCATGTAAAAAATAACATCGCATTTCCACTATTATTCGAGCACCACATCCTCCAAACGATGCCGATGCCGATGCCGATATCGGCATGGTCAGAACGGCTATGCTCGCCGCCACTGCTAGGTCAACGTCGGGATGCACAATGTTTAGCATAAGAGTCACTTTAGATTAAGCTGCGAAAATAGTCACGTGCCATGGGCTGAGGCGGCCCCTACAGAGCGGCTCTATATTATATTCTCTAAATAAAATAGACGACCACAGCGGTCATTGGCTGCGGAGGCCCCACATAGCGGCAATATATAATTTTCTATAAATAAATAGACGACTCACTGGTCATTGGCTGCGGCAGCCCCATAGAGCGGCCCCATTTGTCATTGGCAGCACCGCGTATACAATCAGGAAATAAAACGGCCCACGCGTCAGCGGTAGATGGATCCACCCGTCGGCACGAGACGGTCGGCGAGGAACTGACCTCACGGTAACGGTAAGGCCTCTGACCTGACGGCAACCCGTGTCTTCGAGGGGTTTCAAACTAGAGGGAGGGGAAAACTGAGGAAAAACTAACGAGCTGGGGAAAACTGAGTACAACTAACGAAGCAGGGGCACGAAAATAGAAATCCCATGAAAATAAACCATCATGCTCGATCAACTATGAAGGAAATTCATGAAAGAATGTAATAGAGGGTACTCTAGTAACCAAATACTTACTCGCGGAAATATGGTTTGACAAAGCATTTCTTATCTTTGTTTAACACCAAGAAATCCTTGATGTACTTCGCTAGAAACGCTTGTTCGTTCTGGACGACAGCTGGAGTCATGTAGAAGGGGTCCATGATAGCGATGTGCGCTGTGTTCTCCATGGCGATATCGTGCGCCATGCTGAGCGATAGGAGGCGGACCAAGTTTCGGTCGAGCTGTTGCATGTTCAAGAGCCTGAAGATGTCTTCATATCGAATGAACATCAAATCCGCAGGGTATGTGGTGACAAAGCCAAAGCCAGTGGGCACCTTCGCCGTCAAAACCGGGTACGAGGGATTTCTATCTCGAAGAAGTAGGTCCTCCTTCATTAGAACAGCATCATGCAAGCTCCTCATATCCGGCGTCACCTGCTGGACAATGTGTGCCGGCAGCATAGGCTGGCCTATGTGATGCATCTTCCTCCACGGGGTCGGCAACTTGTCATTAACCACTTTCTTGCTTGCGGCAACATCTCCGGACTTCTTCCGCTTGTTCCGTCATCGGCTTGTCAGCCCTGCTCTTGATCATGTTTATGTGCTGATCCACCCAAGGCTCTACCTCGTTCATGTGCTGTAGTGCTACTAAGTGGGCCCTGTTAAAGTCTGTTCTCCTATCATCTTGATCGGCGTCGAGTTCCCTCCCCGCGCGTTGTGGTCTACTCCCTCGAATCTGCCGAGGTGCTTGTTGGCGGGCAATCCAACCGGACGTGGGTCATCCTCGTTTAAATAATTCTTGCGTGAAAGAGATGCACTCCTCGGTGAGAAAGCCCTGGACGATGCTTCCATCTGGATGTGCCCTGTTATGAACGTATCCTTTGATGAAGCCGTTCATTCTTTCTAACGCCATCATGTTGTGAAGGAACGCGGGCCCGAGATCCTCGATATCGTCCACTATATGCACCAGCGAGATGGACCATGATGTCAAAGCATGCGGGCGGGAAGTACATCTCCATCTCGCATAGGATGGTGACGATCTCTTCCTGCAGCCTCCCGAGTTTCTTGACGGTTATCGACTTTCGAGTGATGACGTCGAAGACGTTACACAGGTCAGTCAGCGTCGCACGAACATGCGGTTCCATTATCCCTCGGATAGAAACCGGAAGTATCTGCGTCATCATGACATGACAGTCATGAGACTTCATCCCGCTGAAGATTTTTTTCGTCGGGTCCAACCATCTTCGTATCAGCCCCGCGTAGCCTAGGGGAAATTTGACTTCTAGTAGGCACTTGAAGAATTGTTCGAGCTCATCGGGATTTAGAGTGAAGCAGGAGGGGCGAGGAGTTTCGCGCTGCTTGGCCACCCTTTTGCGTTTGCGACCATCCGTCTCCTCCTCCTCGGTTTCCTGGTCAACCTCGGGCAAAATGAAGCTCTTTTCGATATCAAGGGCCATCAGGTCGTGTCTTGCTTTCGACCCGTCTTTGGTCCTCTCCGGCATGTTGAGCACGGTGCCAAGCAAGCTCTCGCACACGTTCTTCGTGATATGCATGACATCAAGGCTATGAGGCGTACCGAGGATCTTCCGAGTACGGCAAGTCCCAAAACACGGACCTCCTTTTCCATACCCCCAAGAGCGGCCCAGGTTCCTTTTTCTTTCTCTTGTCTCCTTTCTTCCGCTTCTGGATCTTTATCTTACCCGCCGGAGGGCAGTCTTTCCAGGTTTTCAACAGAGTATCTATCTCTTCGCCGCTTCGCCGAGGTGGAGATCCCTCGACCTCATCCTTCCCATTGAACAGGTCTCCACGCTTCCTCCACGGGTCATTCTTGGGAAGCCACATTCGATGCCTCATGTAGACGGTTTTTGAAGACCCGGGATCCTTACCCAGCTGTAAAAATGGCGTCTTTTCCATGCACCTCACACATGCCTTGTGTCCGTGGCACACCCGGCACGCGATATATCCGTATCCAAGATAGTCCTGCACCGTCGTCAACGGTGCGGCTTTCATACGGAAAGTTTCTTGTCCGTAGGCGTCCCAAGTTTCTATCCCTTCCTCCCACAGAGTGACTAGCTCCTCCTTCAATAGCTCCGGATACGGGTTGATATCGCTCCCCGGCTGCGTCGGCCCTTGGATTAGCATACTCATGTGTATGTACTTCTTCTTCAGGCATAGCCATGGAGGGAGGTTGTACATCCATACAAACACGGGCCAGGTGCTGTGCTTGCTGCTTTGGTTCCCAAACGGATTGAGTCCGTCGGTGCTCGCACCCAACCTGATGTTCCTTGGTTCTTTCCCGAATTCTTCGTAATACTCATCGTCTAATGTTTTCCACTGGCTTGCATCCGAAGGGTGTGTTAGCACTGGGTTTTCAACCCGTTCTACATCACGCATCACCACCTCCTTTCTTTTCGCGTGCCAGCGCATGAGCTTTGCTTCCTTGGGGTGCACGAAGTACCGCTGCAGACGGGGCGTGAGCGGGAAGTACCACACAACTTTTCGAGGAGATTTTCTTGTCCCTCTCTTGTATCGAGATTCGCCACACTGTGGGCATGTATCGAGATTGGCATGCTCGTTCCGATATATTACGCGAGTCACCGATGCATGCGTGGTATTTCCGGTGCGGTAAATCGAGAGGGCACACGATTTTCTTGGCCTCCTGTAGGCTACCGGCACACGTGTTATCTTTAGGAAAGTGGATCTTCTAGTATCCGAAGAGTTCGTCCACGCTTGTGTCCGTCCATTTGTGCTTTGCCTTCATCTCCATAATATCGAGAGCGTATCTCGGACGGCTCTCCTCCGTCCCACGAGCTGCATCGTACAACGGAGTTCTCGAGTCTACCTCGAGTTGATCTAGCTTAGCCTTCCGTCTACCGGCGATTTTGGGGTCGGTCGATGTGTTGCTGAGAAGAAGTTCTTGAACATGACGGTCCTGCACGGCCGCGGTTAGCGGGGTATTTCTACTCATGTCCTCGTCGGCCGCATGTTCTTCCCGGCCTTCTTGATCACCATCAACGTGTGCGCCATCCTCTTCAACCTCGTCTCCATTGTCGTGTGGGGCATCCTCTCCATCACCTTCGTTATCATCATCTCCACCATCATCATCTCCATCACCATCGATATCATCATCTCCATCATCACTCATCCACCGAGTATGCCCCTCCATGAAACTATACCCGAGCAGGTGTTGATTCACTATGCCTGAGAAGGGGTCAAACAACGATCCTAGCTTGCATCTTCGACAAGGACACATTATATCCTTTCGCTTTTTTCGATACATGTCGTCCGTCGCGCGTTCCACGTATCTATCCACGACGCTTTCCCTCATCGCGATGACCATCGCCGCCTACAAGACAAGATAATTGATTACACCGCCATCTCGGTTTTCACGGAAAAAATTCGGCATGACCTTTGCTAAATATTATCATGCTGGAGTTCCAAAATTCGCCGGAACGGAAGTTAATCAACATTCTGGCAAAACATTGGCAACTCAATGTTCCTGCACGCGTAAACAAATGCAAAACAATGCATTTACATATATGGAACCGCGCCTTTTTCCACCACTAGTACTAGTGATATAACCGCGAATTTTCGCCAACACGTGAACATTCCACTCATTTAGTTATGTACCTATTAGTTGACGCGACGTCCAAAAGCACCCGAGAGATGCCACACGTCGACTTTAATGCTTGAGAGATCTAGAGATCTAAGAAATGGAGAGATCTAGCTAGATCTAGTGGAAAATGTGGTGGGAGGAGATAGATCTAGATCTAGATTATGCAAATCATGCTAGAGGGGCTAGGTAGTGCATGATTTGCTCAAATACATCATATTTTATTGGTTGAAATAGCTAAAATGGGTGGGGGAATGAGCTAACAAGTGCTTGGGTTGATTTGCCATCACATATGAGTGTGTAAGGGTGGTGGTAGGTGGCTGGTCGTCTTAATGGCATGGCCCAGGTTACCGCCGGCGCCTACGAATGAAGTTGCCAGCGGTAGGGAACATTACCCCCGGCGCTTTTGGGGCCAAACCGCCGGCTGTAAGTGCAGGATGGGTGGCCGCTGGGTGGCCCACCCTGCCACTCATTACCCCCGGCATCTTCTATTCGGGTTCGCCGGCGGTAGAGCCTTCTACCCCCGGCGCTTAGGGCCTAAACCGCCGGCGGTAAGTCCAGGCCCAACGGGGACCCCGCAGCCCATCATATCGCCGGCACCTTCATTCCCTACTCGCCGGCGGTAACCCACGCACCCTCGGCGACCTCCATTCAAACTCGCCGGCGGTAGAGTTAGGCACCCCTGTAAGGCTTTACCGCCGGCATCTTCTATCCATACTCGCCGGCAGTAAGGAGTGCTGCTATAAGGCTTTTCCTAGTAGTGCTAATATCGAAAACTGTCGGGGGGATGACCCCCCGTAGGTCAAGACTATGGCAAATGTGCCATGATAAAGTATTTATAAACCGGATTAAAGGATAATCCGGATTATGAAGGCTTGGTTTGATAGTGCTGGGTGAAACAATCCGGTATACCAGGAGGAGTATGCCAGAGTAAGGGTAACCAGTGATATCTAAGTCGGAGACACGTCTAAGCTAACTAAAGTCTCATGATAAAAAGAACAAGAATACGGTTTATACCGGCTAAGTAACCGGGGATCCGACATAGTCTCAACTGTAGCATGTTGGCACCCTGGTCCAAGATACCCTCAAGGACCAATGGACAAGATGAGCTAAGCAATTCAGCTTTAATCGAAGCCCTGAGGTCAAAGAAGAAGATGACGCGAAAGAATATCTAAGTCGGAGACACGTCTAAGCTAACTAAAGTCTCATGATAAAAAGAACAAGAATACGGTTTATACCGGCTAAGTAACCGGGGATCCGACATAGTCTCAACTGTAGCATGTTGGCACCCTGGTCCAAGATATCCTCAAGGACCAATGGACAAGATGAGCTAAGCAGTTCAGCTTTAATCGAAGCCCTGGGGTCAAAGAAGAAGATGACGTAAAAGATACCGGAACAAGTATTTCATGTGAAATCCGTTGATACGTCCAATTTGCATCACTATTTTATATCATAATTTGCTGTTATTCATTGATATATTTCACATTGGGACACAATACTTATGTTATTTCATCTATTTTGCATGTTTCATGATTATTTGGAGATCGAGCACCGGAGCCAGGATTCTGCTGGAAAAAGCACCGTCAGGATGCAATATTTCGGAAGATCAACTGTGGAAGGAAGTTTTACCAAAAATCCTATTTTTCCGGATGACGAAGGAAGCCGGAAGGGGGAGCCGAGCTGGACCCATGGTGGGCCCACACCATAGGGTGGCGCGGCCCATGGCCCGGCCGCGCCACCATGTGGTGTGGAGCCCCCTCGGCCTCTTTCGCCTCCTTTTCTTCGCGAAACCCTTCGTCCCGAAGACCTAAGCCACGAGAGGAATCCTCACGAAGGGTTACAGCCGCCTCTGCGGGGCGGAGAACACCGGAGAGAAAAGAGCTCTCCGGCGGGCGAGGAATCCGCCGGGGAAATTCCCTCCCGGAGGGGGAAATCGACGCCATCGTCACCGCCATCGAGCTGGACATCATCTCCATCACCATCATCATCATCTCCACCATCATCACCGCCATCTCCACCGCTGGACATCGTCACCGCTGTAGCAATTTGGGTTTGATCTTGATTGTTTGATAGGGGAAACTCTCCCGGTACTGATTTCTACTTGTTATTGATGCTATTGAGTGAAACCATTGAACCAAGGTTTATGTTCAGATTGTTATCCATCATCATATCACCTCTGATCATGTTCCATATGATGTCTCGTGAGTAGTTCGTTTAGTTCTTGAGGACATGGGTGAAGTCTAAATGTTAGTAGTGAATTATGGTTGTGTAATATTCAATGTTATGATATTTAAGTTGTGGTGTTATTCTTCTAGTGGTGTCGTGTGAACGTCGACTACACGACACTTCACCATTTATGGGCCTAGGGGAATGCATCTTGTACTCGTTTGCCAATTGCGGGGTTGCCGGAGTGACGGAAACCTAAACCCCCGTTGGTATATCGATGCGGGAGGGATCGCAGGATCTCGGAGTTTAAGGCTGTGGTTAGATTTATCTTAATTACTTTCTTGTAGTTGCGGATGCTTGCAAGGGGTATAATCACAAGTATGTATTAGTCCTAGGAAGGGCGGTACATTAGCATAGGTTCACCCACACAACACTTATCAAAACAATGAAGATTAATCAAGCTGTATGTAGCGAAAGCACTAGACTAAAATCCCGTGTGTCCTCGAGAACGTTTGGTCATTATAAGTAAACAAACCGGCTTGTCCTTTGTGCTGAAAAGGATTGGGCCACTCGCTGCAATTATTTCTCTCGCATTTTACTTACTCGTACTTTATTCATCTGTTACATCAAAACCCCCTGAATACTTGTCTGTGAGTATTTACAGTGAATCCTTCATCAAAACTGCCTGTCAACACCTTCTGCTCCTCGTTGGGATCGACATTCTTACTTATCGAAGATACTACGATACACCCCCTATACTTGTGGGTCATCAAGACTATTTTCTGGCGCCGTTGCCGGGGAGTGAAGCGCTATTGGTTAGCGGAATTGGTAAGGAAAACCTCTACTGTTTGTGCTGATTTTATTTACTGCTCGTTGCTATAAGTCATTATGGAGAGATCTTCTCTTCAATTTCTATTTGGGAAATCTACTACTACTGCAACGGTAGTGGATGAGGCGCCAGGTGAGGAAGTAATACCATATAAAATACCTACGAAAATTATTGAACATGTTATGGATAACCGCTATGAAGGGGATGGAACTGTCCATCCTGGTGATCATTTACTATTTTTGCATGAATTATGCGGGTTATTCAAATGTGCAGGTATTGCTATGAATGAAGTTAGAAAGAAACTATTCTCTATATCGCCTGTCCGGTAAAGCGGCGCATTGGTATAAATTGCTTGAAGAATGGTGATTCTCTTGATTGGGAGGACATTGTGCCTTTATTTTATTCCAAATTTTATCCTCCAAGTGAAATTCACAAAGATCGGAACCGCATATATAATTTCTGGCCTCATGATGGAGAGAGTATTGCCCAAGCTTGGGGAGATTGAAGTCTTTAATGCTCAAATGCCCCATTCATGAGCTTCCTGGTAATATTATTATTGATAATTTCTATGCAAGACTTTCTTTTCAATACAAGACCTTGCTGGATACTTCTTGTTACGGATCATTTACACGCAATAAAGAAGAGTTTAAAAGGGACCTTCTTGATCGGATCCAAGAAAATACCGAAGGTTGGGAGAACGACAAGGATAGAGAATCAGGTATAATTTATGATTATAAATGCATTGAAGCTTTTATGGATACTGATACATTTCGTAATATTAGTGCTACATATGGTCTTGATTCTCAAGTTGCTGCAAACCTTTATAAAGCTTTTGCCTCTCATTATGAATTGCCTAAGAAGAATTTTGATAAGTATCATGAACCGTACAAAGATAAAATTGATTCATCTATTAATAAGTGTGTTGTAGTTGAAACTGCTGATCGTGTTATTCCTGAAGCTTATATTGAAAAAACTCATTTTCCTGCTAAAATGAAAGAGTAATCTGTTATAAATAGTGCGGTTCATAAAAGTGAAAAGAAACCTATAGAACCTGAAGAACAAATAAAAGTTGAACCTGCTGTTGCAATTGTTAAAGATCTTGTGACTGAAAATGTGGAGGATGGTCATATTATTTTCTGTGAAGATGCTTCTAATATTGTTTCACATCCTAATAAACCCAAACAAGCTAGTGTTCCTATGCTATCTCGTTAGAATTGGTGATCATTGCTATTATGGTTTATGTGATATTGGTGCAAGTGTTAGTGCTATACCTTATGAGCTTTACACGGAGATTATGCACGAAATTGATTCTTGTGAACTTGAAGATATTGATGTGGTTATTCAGCTGGCTAATAGAGAAACTATTTCTCCAATTGGTATTGTTCGAGATGTGGAAGTTCTATGTGGTAAGATTAAATATCCTGCTGACTTTTTGGTACTTGGTTACTGCTGCTAGTGATTATTGTCCTATCATTTTTGGTAGACCTTTTCTAAATACTTGTGGAGCTATTATAGATTGCAAGAAAGAGAAAATTTTGACTAAATTTGCTGGTGAATCTTATGAGTTTAACTTCTCTAAATTTACCAAAACTCCTTATAAAGCTGATTTGCCTAGTAATGATTTTAAAATGGAGCGAGTGTGCATCTATTGTTCTTGTTCCTAATAATCCTTTGCAGCAACATTTGGAGGATAGCGAGAGTGAAGTTTTTAGGAAAGAAAGAGATGAGCTTGAGGAGATTTTTCTTCGCCAACCTATTCTCAAGCATGATTTACAGGTGGAAGACTTGGGTACAACACCGCCACCAAAGGAAGATCCTGTTTTTGATTTAAAGCCTTTGCTTGATAATCTTAAATATGCTCATATTGATGATAAGAAAATATATCCTGTTATTATTAGTTCTAAGCTTACAGAGTTTGAAGAAGAAAGATTATTGCAAATATTGAAGAAACACCGAGGTGCTATTGGCTATACTCTTGATGACTTGAAGGGGATTTCTCCCTCTATTTTCCAACACGCCATTAATATGGAAGATGATGCGAAGCTCGTTGTTGAACCTCGGCGTCGTCTAATTCCCAAGATGAAGGATGTGGTAAGAAATGAGGTATTACGACTTCTTGAAGCTGGTATTATATATCCTATTGCTGATAGTAGATGGGTTAGTCCTGTGCATTGCGTTCCTAAGAAAGGAGGAATGACTGTTGTGCCTAATGATAATGATGAGCTCATACCTCAAAGAGTAGTTGTAGGGTATAGAATGTGCATTGATTATCGAAAAGTTAATAAGGTTACTAAAAAGGATCATTACCCTTTACCATTTATTGATCAAATGTTAGAAAGGTTATCTAAAAATACTCATTTTTGCTTTCTTGATGGTTATTCTGGGTTTTCACAAATTGCTGTTAAAGCTAAGGATCAAGAGAAAACCACTTTTACTTGTCCCTATGGAACTTATGCTTATAGGCGTATGCCTTTTGGTTTATGTAATGCTCCTGCTACTTTTCAAAGATGCATGTCTGCTATTTTTCATGGCTTTTGTGAGAGTATTGTGGAAGTATTCATGGATGATTTTTCCGTCTATGGGAATTCTTTTGATAGTTGCTTGCGAAACCTTGATAAAGTTTTGCGAGAGATGTGAAGAAACTAACCTTGTTCTTAATTGGGAGAAATGCCACTTTATGGTTAATGAAGGAATTGTATTGGGACATAAAATTTCCGAGAGAGGTATTGAAGTTGATAGAGCTAAAGTTGAAGCTATTGAGAAGATGCCCTATCCGAGGGATGTTAAAGGTATTCGTAGTGTTCTTGGTCATGCTTGGGTTTTATAGGAGATTTATTAAAGATTTCTCCAAGATTTCAAAGCCTCTTACTAATCTTCTTCAAAAAGATGTACCTTTTGTTTTTGATGATGATTGTAAGGAAGCTTTTGAAACTCCAAAGAAAGCCTTAACAACTGTTCCTATAGTTGAACCTCCTGATTGGAATTTACCTTTTGAAATTATGTGTGATGCTAGTGATTTTGCTGTAGGCGCTGTTCTTGGATTGCGAGTAGATAAAAAATTAAATGTTATTCATTATGCTAGTAAAACTCTTGATGCTGCTCAAAGAAATTATGCTACTACTGAAAAAGAATTGTTAGCTGTAGTCTTTGCTTGTGATAAATTTAGATCTTATATTGTTGATTCAAAAGTTACAATTCATACTGATCATGCTGCAATTAGATACCTTATGACAAAGAAAGATGCTAAGCCAAGGCTTATTAGATGGGTACTTCTTTTGCAAGAATTTGATTTACATATTGTAGATAGGAAAGGTGCTGATAATCCTGTTGCCGATAATTTGTCTAGATTGGAAAATATTGCTTATGATCCTGTTCTCGTTAATGATAGTTTTCCAAATGAACAATTGGCTGTAATAAAGGTGAGCTCGCGAGACAGTCCTTGGTATGCTGATTATGCTAACTTTATTGTTTCCAAGTACTTGCATCCAACCTTTTCAGCTCAGCAGAGGAGGAAATTCTTTTATGACTTGAGGCATTATTTCTGGGATGACCCACACTTATATAAAGAAGGAGTGGATGGTATTATGCGAAGGTGTGTTCCCGAATATGAACAACAAGAGATATTGTGTAAATGTCATGGCAGTGCTTATGGAGGACATCACGCCGGAGATAGAACCGCGCAAAAGGTTCTACAATCAGGTTTTTATTGGCCAACTCTCTTCAAAGATGCAAGGAAGTTTATTTTATCTTGTGATGAATGTCAAAGGGTTGGTAATATCTCCAGACGCAATGAAATGCCTATGAATTATACTCTTGTTATTGAACCGTTTGATTGTTGGGGATTTGACTTCATGGGACCTTTTCCCTCTTCAAAAGGTAACACTCATATACTTGTTGCTTGTTGATTATGTTACTAAATGGGTGGAAGCCATACCTACAAAAAGTGCTGATGGTGAGACCTCTTTAAAAATGCTTTTAGATGTTATTTTTCCTAGATTTGGAGTACCTAGATATATTATGACTGATGGAGGTTCTCATTTTATTCATGGAGGTTTTAGAAAAACTCTTGCTAAGTATGGTATTAATCATAGAATTGCTTCCGCTTATCACCCTCAAAGTAGTGGTCAAGTAGAACTATCAAATAGAGAAATTAAATCTATCTTGCAGAAGACCGTTAATAAATCTAGAAAGAATTGGGCTAGTAAATTGAAAGACGCACTATGGGCTTATATAACTGCTTATAAAAACCCCATGGGAATGTCACCTTATAAAATGGTTTACGGAAAGGCTTGTCATTTACCCTTAGAACTAGAACACAAAGCTTATCGAGCTGTTAGAGAATTAAATAAAGATCCTAAACTTGCCGGTGATAAGAGGTTGCTACAATTAAGTTCTCTAGATGAATGGAGAAGTGAAGCTTATGAAAATGCTAAACTCTTTAAAGAAAAAGTTAAAAAATGGCATGATAGAAGGATCATCAAAAGAGAGTTTATTATTGGTGATAAAGTCCTATTGTATCGGTCTCGTCTCAGATTCTTTGCAGGGAAATTACTCTCGAAATGGGAAGGACCATATGTTGTCGAGGAGGTGTATCGTTCAGGAGCAATTAAAATTAGCTCTCTCCAAGGCAATGCTACGCAAGTGGTGAATGGGCAAAGACTCAAGCATTATATCTCAGGTGATTCTTATAATGTTGATGTTGATATTATTCGAATGGAAACACCGGAGGCTTTCATCAAAGGACAAATTGACAGTCCGCCAGAACTCGACTTTGAATAGGTAACAGTACTGGTAATGAAAAGTTCGCGATTTACTTTCCGAACATTATTTTTGCTGTTTTTGGAAAATAAGAAAAATTACGAGATCGAAACGGAGTGGAAAGGACGCACGGGGGCGTGACACCACAGGCCGGCGCGGCCTGGCCTGGGCCCGCGCCGCCCTATGGTGGCACCGCCTCGTCACCCCTTTCCGACTCTGGTTCGATCTGGTACTTTCCGTTTGTTCTGAAAATTTTTACTATAAAATCCCCCGGACCCCTGGAGGTCCGTATATCGTTCTCTCGACGTGTTTTGTTTCAAGCTGTTTCTGCCAGGATTTGTTTTAGATCTAGAGCCATCATGTCTTCATCGGGAACTCCGAAGGACAGCTCCTGCAAGGATGTTGGCAACTTGTACATGGAGGAGCTGAGGATGCACCCAAAGGAGTTGATGCTCGTCGAGGGAAAACTGCAGATCAAAGATGTTCAGGGTCCCAAAGGAGAAGGAAGCTTGGAAGACAGGATGGAGAAGCTAGAACAAGAGGTCTTCAATTACAAGAAGATGGCCGAGCGTGAAGTGGATATCTTTCACAAGATTGTGTCCGAACTCATTGCTTGAACACGAGAAGGAAGCTGCAAAGCTATGGGGCGACATCCTCTCACTTCACGACACCACCAACAAACTCCAAGCTCAACTCTATGACATTCATAATCAGAACTCGTGAGTATGAAAACAGGTTTAAACATATAAGCCGTGCTGCTAGTTTCAGGATTCCCGAGACCAAGATGTCATTTGTTGATGGAGAGCCTCTATCTTGGAAGTCCGAAGACGGGAATTCATCACCACCATCACCAAAGGAGTAATCCATCATCGGTATTGGCATCCCCTTGGTTTGTTCCAAGCTTGGGGGAGTGCCGCGGTATCACATTATCATTACCTTTTACTTTTTACTATCAAGTAGTGCCATATCATGAGTAGGGAAGTTATCGTATGAGATGGGTTGCAGTGTGGAAGTATCTCTCCTTTAGTTTGTCTATGTATCCCTTGGTGTGAGTTATCGTTATGGAATATTAATGAGAAGTCTTATCATTTACATATTGCACACCTTATTTTAGTTTGCAATTTCTACTATATGATTGATCTTGATTTTAGTATTGGTACCACTTTGGGAGCATTAAGTAAATCTATTTGGTTTTGGCAAACTTAGCAATGGTCAATAGCAACAACACTTTGAGTTCAAGAAGAATAGGGGGAATACATGTAGAACATATTATTATCTTTCTTATCAGTCCTTAGCTTAGTATTCTAAAGTTAAAACTGTTTGTGCTTACAAGTAAGATGCATGATTGTTTCTATCACATGTATATTTGTTTGTTTCCCTCAACTCCTATGCTTGCTATTTAACCTTGCTAGCCAAAGACCTGTACTGAGAGTGAATACTTCTCGTGCATCCAAACCTGAACCCAAACCTATGCCAATTGTGTCCACCATATCTACCTACTATGTGGTATTTTCTGCCATTCCAAGTAAATACTTCATGTGCTACCTTTAAACAATTCAAAACTTATTACTTCTTATTTGTGTCAATGTTTTATAGCTCATGAGGAAGTATGTGGTGTTTTATCTTTCGAGTCTTGTTAGGCAGCCTCCACTAATGGACTAGTGGCTTCATCCACTTATCCTATAATTTTGCAATAAGAGCTGGCAACGGGGTTCCCAGCCCCAATTAATCAACTTTCATTAATAATTCTCTTCACATGTTTTGCCCTGATTCATCGGTAAGCAACTTAATTTTGCAATAGACACTCCTCCATGGTATGAGATTGTTGGAAGGCACCCGAGGATTCGGTTAGCCATGGCTTGTGTAAGCAAAGGTTGGGGGGAGTGTCATCCTTAAATAAACTAAAGTACATGTGTAAACAAAAGAGAAGAGGGATGATCTACCTTGCTTGGTAGAGATAACGTCCTTCATGGGAGCCGCTCTTTGGAGGTCTGTTTGGCAAGGGGGTTAGAGTACCCGCTACCGAGTCGTTGACAACGACAAACACCTCTCAAAACTTTACTTTTATTCTCTTTATATGATTTCAAAACTGAAAAAGCTCTAGCACATGATTTAATCTCTGCTTCCCTCTGCGAAGGGCCTGTCTTTTACTTTATGTTGAGTCAGTAAACCTATTTCCCTCCATCTCAAGCAAGCATTTGAGTTGTTGTGATCAAACTATTATATTGTGATTTGCTTCATCATGTCTTTACTCTTTCTTGTTTAGTACAAGTTTTACCCTGAATGAATATAGCTTTGAAAGTCATCAATAATTAATATGATTGAGTATGCAAGTTTACCATAAGTTTTAATATGAGAGCGCTGCTCAATAGATGAATATAATCTGTTAAATGTTCTCTGACCAAGAACAAAGTTTGCCATCACCAATTATGATTCCTTATGCACCTTTATTTATGATTACCTTATACTTGTTTCAAGTTGAGTTATATGAGGAAGTTGTTTACTATAATGTCTTGTGTGAATGAATATGATGCTTCTTGTCCGTATTTTGTTTATCGACTCTTCACTCCATAAACATGCGGTCCTGTTTACCGAGTTCCGTTTCGCTTGGGGACAAGCGAAGTCTAAGCTTGGGGGGAGTTGATACGTCCAATTTGCATCACTATTTTATATCATAATTTGCTGTTATTCATTGATATATTTCACATTGGGACACAATACTTATGTTATTTCATCTATTTTGCATGTTTCATGATTATTTGGAGATCGAGCACCGGAGCCGAGATTCTGCTGGAAAAAGCACCGTCGAGGATGCAATATTTCGGAAGATCAAGCTGTGGAAGGAAGTTTTACCAAAAATCCTATTTTTCCGGATGACGAAGGAAGCCGGAAGGGGGAGCCAGCTTGGACCCATGGTGGGCCCACACCATAGGGTGGCGCGGCCCATGGCTCGGCCGCACCACCATGTGGTGTGGAGCCCCCTCGGCCTCTTTCGCCTCCTTTTCTTCGCGAAACCCTTCGTCCCGAAGACCTAAGCCACGAGAGGAATCCTCACGAAGGGTTACGGCCGCCTCTGCGGGGCGGAGAACACCGGAGAGAAAAGAGCTCTCCGGCGGGCAGGAATCCGCCGGGAAATTCCCCTCCGGAGGGGAAATCGACGCCATCGTCACCGCCATCGAGCTGGACATCATCTCCATCACCATCATCATCATCTCCACCATCATCACCGCCATCTCCACCGCTGGACATCGTCACCGCTGTAGCAATTTGGGTTTGATCTTGATTGTTTGATAGGGGAAACTCTCCCGGTACTGATTTCTACTTGTTATTGATGCTATTGAGTTAAACCATTGAACCAAGGTTTATGTTCAGATTGTTATCCATCATCATATCACCTCTGATCATGTTCCATATGATGTCTCGTGAGTAGTTCGTTTAGTTCTTGAGGACATGGGTGAAGTCTAAATGTTAGTAGTGAATTATGGTTGAGTAATATTCAATGTTATGATATTTAAGTTGTGGTGTTATTCTTCTAGTGGTGTCGTGTGAACGTCGACTACACGACACTTCACCATTTATGGGCCTAGGGGAATGCATCTTGTACTCGTTTGCCAATTGCGGGGTTGCCGGAGTGACAGAAACCTAAACCCCCGTTTGAGTTTAAGGCTGTGGTTAGATTTATCTTAATTACTTTCTTGTAGTTGCGGATGCTTGCAAGGGTATAATCACAAGTATGTATTAGTCCTAGGAAGGGCGGTACATTAGCATAGGTTCACCCACACAACACTTATCAAAACAATGAAGATTAATCAACTGTATGTAGCGAAAGCACTAGACTAAAATCCCGTGTGTCCTCGAGAACGTTTGGTCATTATAAGTAAACAAACCGGCTTGTCCTTTGTGCTGAAAAGGATTGGGCCACTCGCTGCAATTATTTCTCTCGCATTTTACTTACTCGTACTTTATTCATCGGTTACATCAAAACCCCCTGAATACTTGTCTGTGAGCATTTACAGTGAATCCTTCATCAAAACTGCCTGTCAACACCTTCTGCTCCTCGTTGGGATCGACATTCTTACTTATCGAAGATACTACGATACACCCCCTATACTTGTGGGTCATCATCCGTTTTCGATGAACTAGAGCTTGTCATGAGAATAAGAACAAGCTCTAAAACACCATATATATAAGATCCAAATAACAACAAAGAAAATTGGTGCAAGGATGAAAAGGTTTGAGCTCTCTCTCTGAACGATACGATCGAGTTACTCACTCGAGACCCCTCTTAATAGTACGACAACTAACCAATAAACCGGTATCCAACTAAGCCACAAGACCGGTAATAAAGTAACCCTATCAATAGAAAACCTTAACCTTGCGCATTCCACTTGAGCTCAATGATAACGGTCTTGACCGCAACAAGATGGAACGCCTTTCTTGATTGTGCTTGCTTGAGGAAGTTGTGAGGACCCCGGACTAGCTGTCCGAAATTCCCTGTTATGTATACAGTTCACGATCCCATGATCAGTGCGTCGTGAACACATAACCGAACTGATATCAAATTACACCATCCATTACAAAGCGGAATAATAAAAATTACAATGCGGTCACATGACCAATAATTACATATAGCCTCGAAGGGCCTAACTTAATCATCAGAGTAGCGGAATCACATCAGCAGCGTAGAGCCCGAGTCATCTGCCTTAACCCTACAGGCAACTGACCGGGAGAACGTTCCTAGCTCGCATAGACGTCGTCCAATCCTTCTTCATTTGTCGAATTCCTCCAAGTCTGGCCAAGTAAATAGCCAGGGACAAAGCCGTGAGTACATTTGGAATTGTACCCGCAAACCATCAAGAAGGTACTTTGCAAGAATGCAAGATAACAAGTGCTAATCTAGATGACAAGAGGGAAGAACTAATTTCTCTTGTGGAAATAGCATGTAGAAGAGAAGTAGTTTCTCTTGTGGATGTAGCATGAGAAAGAGAAATAGTTTCTCTTGTGGATGTAGCATCCCAATATCACGAGTTGAAGGGGACATTAAGAAGATCCTATGACATCTCTATATCTTTGTTGAAGAAGATACTTCAAAAGAGTTCTACAACATCAAACACTAGGATGGGAGTAACCCGGTTTATTTCCTTTCCGACCATCTTCAAATGGTCATCACAACTTTCCAGTACCTTCCCGGTACTCCGAAAACAAGTTCATTCCTTTCCTTTGTCAAACACTTTCATAAAACAAAACTCTTTAGGCTAAGCAACAGCCATTCCAACCGTCCATGACCGCGGACACGGCTATTCGAATAGATTTGACTCTGCAGAGTTTGCACACTTTCCCCACAAGATCCGCGAGTTCATCATGTGGGCATCATCCCCGCATATCAACTATGCCATGACAAAAACTCGGACATAGCCTTTCGCCTATTCGTCTTAGCACGGGATCCTACCCTATGGAGTATGTACCTCCCCGGCACCGTGGCAGCTCACCTCACTTTGAGCGTGGCTCCACCGCCAAGCCAGGAGACCCATAGTGTCTTCCGGACGGGTCAGCCCCGAAGGCCTCCCGTTATACTATTGTCTCCACCAACGACAATCCGGATTCAGGGGTAACCTTACCCTTATATAGTTGTGCGGTGTCCCATGTTAAGAAGAACAAACTACGAGCTAAGCCCCGTCCCACTCCGGGGTAATGTGGTTGCGCGGGTTAATTGTCACGGGTGAATACTTAGGCGCCAAAGTTTTCGAAAACAAGATTTTCTTTTCAACCATCTTTGCCAAGATCCTTTCCTTTCATAAACACACGCTTGGGTAAGTCCAACTCACCCAAGGTTTTTCAAAAATTCTTTTCAACAAGGTGTTTTTCCAAGGGGTTCCCAACCTATTTTTATGAAGGAACTAAGAGTCACAATGACATGATGCTATCCATCATACCACTAAGGGGATGATAATTGTGGTGTTAAGGGGATCATACATACTTAGGATAAGCATGTATAGGGACAACATAGTTAAGATGATTCAAACAGGGGTCATGATGTTAATCATCATACCACTAAGAAGATGACAACATGGATATGGTCAAGGGGGCATACATGCTTAGGGTAAGCATGCATAACATCAACAAGGGGGTTCACATACTTGGGAGCAAGTATGCAAAGCATCAACAATGGGTTCAACATACTTTGGGAATAAGCATGCATAGAGTAGAGGACCAAAAATCACATATGATACAAGGAACCAAGTGTATAATGGAGTAATGAGCACAACAAGAAGGATAAATAGCAAGAGATCAAAAGATGGCTTGCCTTGGTTGGCTTGTTTGTCCCTGGACTTCTCCAACTCCATCAAATAAGACTTCCAACAATATAAAATCCTCGTCCGATTCCACTTCTTCTTCTTCTCTGAAATTGTTCGCATCTAACGCCGGAAAATATAAAAGGAACACAATCAACACATTGCACCAACTAAACAAACATGCAACAATTAGAAAGTAACAACTCAACCAAGGGATAACATACTAAAAACTTATAGATACTACAAAACAACTTTAAGAGTTTTTAATTTAGAAAACTTAATTTATTCACCTAATAAAGGCATGAGAGCCTCACAAATGAGCAATTGCCTCTTTGGGTATCACCATGGCATAAATTAATTATCCCCTGGTATATAACACCACAAAGAAGACAAGTGCAATGGTTAGGTATCAAAAGCATTCATATTTCATTTTTAAACATTTTCTTTTAAAGAAGAAAAATCATTTTCCTAGTTTATTTGGCTAATAGTCATTATACAAAAATAGGAGGTAAACAATATGCTACACTCCTTTGAAAACTTAAGCAAAACAATAGGACTAGGTTAAGTTGCATAGGTTTTGTTTTGCAAGAATAAAATGTAGGTTGACCATTTTTAAATAAAAAGAGTTAGTTAAAGATTTTAAATAAACAAAAGTTTTGGTACAACATTTCATGAGATCCACACATTAACACAAACAATAACAAACTAGCATGAAAATGGACTAAAAATATTTTTCCTAGATGGACAAGTACTAAAACAAGACGAAAACAATTGGATTCATCCAAAAATATTAATCCTACAATTGTTAAAATTACAAACACTAAACATGATACAGTGATCATGTTTAATGTACTAAAAATCTTACAAAAATCCTAAAAATATGAGGCCAGTGGCATTGGAAAGGTAATTAAATTTCTGAACTAATGCAATTTGTTTCACTCCATTTTGGTTTGTAGAACGTGAGTTATTAACAGTTTAGTGTCACTGGTTTTCTACACACATTACAGCAATTTTCAATTTCAAACGAAAATTAAAAAAAAAGGGCGGGAATGTGACTGGGCCGTGCGGGGGTGATGAGTTGGGCCGGCCCAGGAGATTAGCCAGGTGGAGGAAAACAAATAAAGGGAGAAAAGAAAAGGGAGGGGAGAGGGGCCCGTGGCGGGGCCCAGTGCATGGGCCGACGTGGCCATGCGAGCCACGCAGCGCACGCACGCTCGAGGGGGCGTCCTGGGCGTCGTTCTCCTTCGCTCAGGTACGCGCGGCGGACGGAGAAAAAGGGTGGGGCGGCCAGGCGCTTACCTGGCGGCGACGGAGGTCGACGGCGAGGTCGTGGCGGAGGCCGGGCGGAGTAGAGGTATGTCGAGGCGGTCGAGCAGCGCCTCAAGCAGCTCCCTCCGTTAGCGTGGTCGCTCCTCCCGGCGGCTCTACGCTCACAGCAGCGTCCGGGCAACGACGATGGCAGAGGCTCTCGGCGGACCTGGACAGCAAGATGAGGCGCGTGAGGACGAGACGATGGTGAGCATACAGGGGTAGAGAGGGAGAGAGAGAAGGGCGTCGGGGTTGGGCGCCATCTCCCACGCCACCCGATGGTGGCCACGGACAGAGATGGAGCTCCTCCGAGCAGGAGGCAGCTGGGAGCGTGCCGCAGCCCTTCTGTGAGTTGGTACAGGGGAGTTTCGAGGTGTGGCGAGGTGTGGTGGAGGGAGGGGAGCTCAGCCGGTTTTTATAAGCGGGAGGAGGTGCACCGTGGGCATGGTGTAGGGAGAGTGGTGGCGACAAACCACGAACGCGATTGGGAGGAGGAGCGGCGCTATTGATTAGGGCATCCAAAAGTGGATTCAGAGCGGCTGGAATCAAGGAAAAAGGCATGCCGAGTCTCCCGAAACGAGGCGATGTCTGCGCGGGTACGAAGGTGTTCGATGGAATGTGCTCGACCGTGGGCGAAGTAGGATGGCGTAGCACTGCTGCGTTCGAGTCCTGGTACGATGCCCTTGCAGAATATGGCTAGGGGTGGCCAATGGAGCACTGCTCCTCTAGGAACGCGGGAGCACGCCCAGACGGGGTGACCACACCCTTGGCGAGCTGGTCTGAGCCAATGGGAGGGGTGGCTTTGCCTTGGGACCATGCCCGTTGGGTAGAGGGGTGCCAGGGCATCATCATGGCGCAACCTTGGGAGCTGGGGTGCTCGCTTCCTTCTTGACCAAGAATGGGGGTGACCACGTCAATGGCATGCTCGGGCAGGAGTGTTGGGTGCATTGGGGCATGAGGGAGAAGCACTACAGGGTTCCAGGAATCCAGGGAGGGGTGCTAGACATCGCTAGGGCGCAGGGGTGCATGTCTAGGATCCTATGTCCAAGGCCTATGCCATTCCATGGCATTGGGAAGGGGAAGAGAGAGGAGAAGGGGGAGGGGGTGCTAGAGGGGTGGTGTAGGGATGCTTAGGGAAGCCGGGTAGGGTGCAGGTTCGTTGTTCCCGGATTTGACAAAGAGAGGAGGGAGGGAGAGAGAAGGAAGTGATGGCAACTTACATAATCATGGCCGGCCTCAATTCTTGCTAAGCAAAACTAGCTCACATGTGAGGCCTAGTGACCATGTAGGTTGTCTAAGGTTTGGTGCTGATGGTGGAGAGGTGAAGATGATGATTTGGTCAGATTTGAGATAGTTTTGAAAAAGTAGAGATGAGGTTGGAAACTAATTGGTCAAGATGACCATGTTAGCATTTGCTCAAATCATGGTTTTGGGGAGGTGCTAATCTTGATAGATAGTTCAGAGTGGTGCCCTTGTTATACAAAGGTTGACATCAAGAATTGAACTCGGAAAAAGGTTGTTTGGACTCTTTCTAAGACATGGTAAAAGAATATGGATAAAGAGAGAGAAGAGGAAGTGAGAGCATGATCATATGCAATAATTCATAAGCATTATTAGGTGTCAAAAAAAAAGTATAGTTGGTGCATAAAGGTTATTATAAGAATATGGCTCAAGAAATAAGGTTGGAATCTCTCCTATGGCTATGCCAAATTTTGAAGTGAAAGGTAATGATCTAGAGCTGAAACATTGGTTAGGGTAGAAGATCAAGTGAATACAAGAGTTGTAAAGGTAGAATGGGACATGCAAGACGTGGAAGTTGTATAGGGTGTCGCATAGATGAGATACATGCATTGAGATCACTAATAACAATTGTGGGTGCTTAAGAGACAACTGCCAAAGTTTGAACATTTTAAGCCTGCCATAACATCTTATTGACTTGGCTTCAAATTCAACAAGGATAAGTGGGTATAAGAGAGATTTGTTTAAAGGCAAGGACATGGTCAGGAAGTGCTCAAGATAAGGTAGGTCTAGGACCAAGTGCATTGCCTTAGATGACAAGGGGTAGCTTAATCCAGGGGTTCCAAAATGGAACTTTAAACGGATTTTGGGACTTAGCCAAATTTATGATGCCTTAGGGTTTTTGACTAGGGTAAGAGAGAAGGATGTAATAAGGGGTAGAGGAACCCAAGTTTTGAATTCAAGGATGATTTTACCACTAGAGGTGTTGTTCTTTGAGGTAGCTCAAGAAAAAAAAACTCAACAAGCAAATCAAGACAATTCATCTACCAGCAGATCAAAGCATTTCATTATAACAAACAGATCAAGGCAATTCTTCTAATTAGCCTAAAGAAAAAGTTTTTGTTCCCCCTAATTTTTGCACTCTAGATAGTTAAACAAGGTTGCAAAAGTTGGGGTGTGACAGATCTTCCACCCTTAAAATAATCTCGTCCCGAGATTACTAAGCGTAGGACTAGGGAGGATTCAAAGTCGGATAAAATTAGACTCGTCTTCTTGTAGACACAAAGTTGTCGAGGAGGTCGTTTCTTCATCTTCTGGGAGATATGATGGATTCCTGCCGATGGCGAGCTTCATGAAGAGGTTGATTACTCCGTGCAGGTGTCAGATCTGTAGCTTCTTAACGATCCTAGCGGGGGTCCAAGACTCTGGGAGGGTTAGTGCACTCCAATGGTGCTTTAGCAGGGTTGAGAACTTTCTAGAGTTAGCTTAATATTTTGGTGGAAGACTAAGTCTTCCACCCTTGTAATTGTTCACCGGGGTTTTTGAAAAGTCTAAGCTTCGGCCACGGAGTCTTGTCCAGCGCTTTTTGAAGAAGTCATAGATCCCTCGTCTTGAATCGAACATCTTCAGGGGGCAGGGTGCAGTCCACAGCTTCAAGGGGAGTTAGTGCATCCTAAGTTCCCAACGGTGTTTTATAAAGGTTTAAAATTTTAGGGTCAGCTCCAATTTTTAGTGGAAGACGAAGTCTTCCACCCTTAAGATTTTTCATCGGCTTTTTGGAAAAACTCAGAGCTTCTGCCTTGTAGTTCTGTCTGGAGCTTCTGAAGAAGTCATCGATCTTCCGCATTCAGTTGAAGAATCTTCAGGGGATATGGTAGATCACGGCTTCAAGAGGCACTCACGGCGTTAACTAAACCATAGGACACATGGTAAGTTAGTAAGTTAATGAAACGCCTGGTTGGTATCCATATGAAAAAGCATCAAAGGTCATCGGAGACAATCTTTTGCTTGAGGATCGGTGCTGACTTCTACTAGCTAAGAAGTAAGCGGGTAAATTACACCTAATCTTAAGTTTCGAGATATCTTCATGAGCTTCATTTGATGAGGACCAGATGAACCATGTGATATAGCTTGGCTTTGACGCTATTGTTCTCTCAGCTTGTTAGACGGTGTGTTAGAGGGTGGGCTTCAAGAAGTTATCCTCGAGGTTAGCGTGATTATACACCAAGATTAGACCAAATTAGTGTGGCTTCATCTTCTCGCGGAGTTGCAGTCACTCTTGAAGGTAGGGGATTTTGCTTTGTTGGCGAAGTAGAGATGCTTCAGTTGGTCTTGAAAGTAGTCAGCGTCGATAGGGGTCTAGGTTAGTTTTTCAGAGGGTTGAAAAACAACTGTTAACGGGTTTAGGGTTAGAGTATTCTGTTAACCTATCCAACTAACTAGCAGTTGGCAATACATCGGCGAAGTAGGTGAGGCTGAAAACATCCTAGGGAGGCTTCCTACGCTAGGTTATCACACTAAGAGTGTTTTTTTTTAACCGAAAGACCAAGACAATCATACACACAATAAACAGATCAAACCTCCCCAGGCAACACACTAGAGACTACAAGCAATCAACACACCAAACAAGGCACTCTAAGTATCTAGGGATACCTAACACGTGGGGGTAGCTCAATCGAAGCGATTGAGTTTGTCCTATCCATCCTATAGGTTTGGGGCTGGTCACATAAGCTGACGTCTTCATCTTGATGACATCTGCTTCAATAAGGACCCTTGTAGCAGTTGGTGGTGACGCAGGCCTGATGTTGACTCGTCGATGTTGAGGCGGAGGCGAAAACTGCGTAGATCTTCTAGTCTCAACATCCCGGGGACGTGAGGTCTTCAGAGGTGTTGCTATTGAGGTACTCCCAAAGTCAACAACTTCTGGTGGCTGGCCTAAAAATTACTAGTCAAGAACAGAGGACTTGCTCCCAGATGACTGCAAAAAGGTGCAAGTCCACGGAGGAACAAGGTCAGCTTCTTGACAGACTTTGGTGTCAACCAAAGACATGACGTTATCATTCCTTTATGTGTACTGATGAGTTGGCATCCAATCTTCAACAGCTGTTGTTGGAGGTACATGAGACTTCCAAAAAGGTTGATCCATCTTCGGCTTAGAGTCTCCGGCCTGAGTTGGGGACATCGTCCAATATGTTCGTTTGAAGTGGATGAGACAATAGAGTAAGAATCTTTTCAACGAGTTTGGAAATCAGAGAGTGAGATAAGGATCAGAAATTTTGAAGAGGTGAGAAAAATTGGAAGCTATTCTTCCGTCTATTAAAGGAAAAAAAATTGCTTTGCAAATAGTTTAGCCCAAGTAATTGTTTCCTAACTAACGTCCATGCTAACTAAGGTCTCCTACAGTCAGGATAGCTCTGATACCAGCTCTGTGAGGACCCCGGACTAGCTGTCCGAAATTCCCTGTTATGTATACAGTTCACGATCCCATGATCAGTGCGTCGTGAACACATAACCGATCCGATATCAAATTACATCATCCATTACAAAGCGGAATAATAAAAATTACAATACGGTCACATGACCAATAATTACATATAGCCTCGAAGGGCCTAATCTTAATCATCGAGTAGCGGAATCACATCGATAGCGTAGAGCCCGAGTCATCTGCCATAACCCTACATGCAACTGACTGGCAGAACGTTCCTAGCTCGCATAGACGTCGCCCGATCCTTCTTCATTTGTCGAATTCCTTCAAGTCTGGCCAAGTAAATAGCCAGGGACAAAGCCGTGAGTACATTTGGAATTGTACTCGCAAACCATCAAGAAGGTACTTTGCAAGAATGCAAGATAACAAGTGCTAATCTAGATGACAAGAGGGAAGAACTAATTTCTCTTGTGGAAATAGCATGTAGAAGAGAAGTAGTTTCTCTTGTGGATGTAGCATGAGAAAGAGAAATAGTTTCTCTTGTGGATGTAGCATCCCAATATCACAGTTGAAGGGGACATTAAGAAGATCCTATGACATCTCTATATCTTTGTTGAAGAAGATACTTCAAAAGAGTTCTACAACATCAAACACTAGGATGGGAGTAACCCGGTTTATTTCCTTTCCGACCATCTTCAAATGGTCATCACAACTTTCCAGTACCTTCCCGGTACTCCGAAAACAAGTTCATTCCTTTCCTTTGTCAAACACTTTCATAAAACAAAACTCTTTAGGCTAAGCAACAGCCATTCCAACCGTCCATGACCGCGGACACGGCTATTCGAATAGATTTGACTCTGCAGAGTTTGCACACTTTCCCCACAAGATCCGCGAGTTCATCATGTGGGCATCATCCCCGCATATCAACTATGCCATGACAAAAACTCGGACATAGCCTTTCGCCTATTCGTCTTAGCACGGGATCCTACCCTATGGAGTATGTACCTCCCCGGCACCGTGGCAGCTCACCTCACTTTGAGCGTGGCTCCACCGCCAAGCCAGGAGACCCATAGTGTCTTCCGGACGGGTCAGCCCCGAAGGCCTCCCGTTATACTATTGTCTCCACCAACGACAATCCGGATTCAGGGGTAACCTTACCCTTATATAGTTGTGCGGTGTCCCATGTTAAGAAGAACAAACTACGAGCTAAGCCCCGTCCCACTCCGGGGTAATGTGGTTGCGCGGGTTAATTGTCACGGGTGAATACTTAGGCGCCAAAGTTTTCGAAAACAAGATTTTCTTTTCAACCATCTTTGCCAAGATCCTTTCCTTTCATAAACACACGCTTGGGTAAGTCCAACTCACCCAAGGTTTTCAAAAATTCTTTTCAACAAGGTATTTTTCCAAGGGGGTTCCCAACCTATAGTTTTATGAAGGAACTAAGAGTCAACAATGGCGTGATGCTAGCCATCATACCACTAAGGAAATGATAATTGAGGTGTCAAGGGGATCATACATACTTAGGATAAGCATGCATAGGGACATCATAAATAGCATCATTCAACAAGGGTCATGACGTTAATCATCATACCAGTAAGAAGATGATAATATAGGTTGTCAAGGGGGCATACATGCTTAGAGTAAGCATGCATAAGATCAACAAGGGGTTCAACACACTCGGAGTAAGTATGTATAACAGCAACAAGGGGTTCACAAACTTGGGAGTAAGTATGCATGGCATCAACAAGGGGTTTAAGATACGACAAGGGCATGATGCTAACCACCATACCACTATGGGGTGCAAAAAGGGTGTCAAGAGATCGACACACACAAGACAAGTGGGCATACCCATCACATTTAGAGGGTACACCAAGATCATGGTGTTGACAACCACCATTTACAAAAAGGGGTTTGTCGGCGAGGTGCCAAAGAGAGTAACATGCTCACGGTAAGCATGCTCCGACAACAAAAGTATAAATCACACAAGATAGATCGAGAGACAATAATAATAACAAAGGAACCACCATATGTGATTCAATATTCAGAGATCAAGAGATGGCTTGCCTTGGTTGGCTTGTTTGTCCCTGGACTTCTCCAACTCCATCAAATAAGACTTCCAACAATATAAAATCCTCGTCCGATTCCACTTCTTCTTCTTCTCTGAAATTGTTCGCATCTAACGCCGGAAAATATAAAAGGAACACAATCAACACATTGCACCAACTAAACAAACATGCAACAATTAGAAAGTAACAACTCAACCAAGGGCTAACATACTAAAAACTTATAGATACTACAAAACAACTTTAAGAGTTTTTAATTTAGAAAACTTAATTTATTCACCTAATAAAGGCATGAGAGCCTCACAAATGACCAATTGCCTCTTTGGGTATCACCATGGCATAAATTAATTATCCCCTGGTATATAACACCACAAAGAAGACAAGTGCAATGGTTAGGTATCAAAAGCATTCATATTTCATTTTTAAACATTTTCTTTTAAAGAAGAAAATCATTTTCCTAGTTTATTTGGCTAATAGTCATTATACAAAAATAGGAGGTAAACAATATGCTACACTCCTTTGAAAACTTAAGCAAAACAATAGGACTAGGTTAAGTTGCATAGGTTTTGTTTTGCAAGAATAAAATGTAGGTTGACCATTTTTAAATAAAAAGAGTTGGTTAAAGATTTTAAATAAACAAAAGTTTTGGTACAACATTTCATGAGATCCACACATTAACACAAACAATAACAAACTAGCATGAAAATGGACTAAAAATATTTTTCCTAGATGGACAGTACTAAAACAAGACGAAAACAATTGGATTCATCCAAAAATATTAATCCTACAATTGTTAAAATTACAAACACTAAACATGATACAGTGATCATGTTTAATGTACTAAAAATCTTACAAAAATCCTAAAAATATGAGGCCAGTGGCATTGGAAAGGTAATTAAAATTCTGAACTAATGCAATTTGTTTCACTCCATTTGGGTTTGTAGAACGTGAGTTATTAACAGTTTAGTGTCACTGGTTTTCTACACACATTACAGCAATTTTCAATTTCAAACGAAAATAAAAAAAAAAGGGCGGGAATGTGACTGGGCCGTGCGGGGGTGACGAGTTGGGCCGGCCCAGGAGATTAGCCAGGTGGAGGAAAACAAATAAAGGGAGAAAAGAAAAGGGAGGGGAGAGGGGCCCGTGGCGGGGCCCAGTGCATGGGCCGACGTGGCCATGCAGGCCACGCAGCGCACGCACGCTCGAGGGGGCGTCCTGGGCGTCGTTCTCCTTCGCTCAGGTACGCGCGGCGGACGGAGAAAAAGGGTGGGGCGGCCAGGCGCTTACCTGGCGGCGACGGAGGTCGACGGCGAGGTCGTGGCGGAGGCCGGGCGGAGTAGAGGTAGGTCGAGGCGGTCGAGCAGCGCCTCAAGCAGCTCCCTCCGTTAGCGTGGTCGCTCCTCCCGGCGGCTCTACGCTCGCAGCAGCGTCCGGGCAACGACGATGGCAGAGGCTCTCGGCGGACCTGGACAGCAAGATGAGGCGCGTGAGGACGAGACGATGGTGAGCATACAGGGGTAGAGGGGGAGAGAGAGAAGGGCGTCGGGGTTGGGCGCCATCTTCCACGCCACCCGATGGTGGCCACGGACAGAGATGGAGCTCCTCCGAGCAGGAGGCAGCTGGGAGCGTGCCGCAGCCCTTCTGTGAGTTGGTACAGGGGAGTTTCGAGGTGTGGCGAGGTGTGGTGGAGGGAGGGGAGCTCAGCCGGTTTTTATAACCGGGAAGAGGTGCACCGTGGGCATGGTGTAGGGAGAATGGTGGCGACAAACCACGAACGCGATTGGGAGGAGGAGCGGCGCTATTGATTAGGGCATCCAAAAGTGGATTCAGAGCGGCTGGAATCAAGGAAAAAGGCATGCCGAGTCTCCCGAAACGAGGCGATGTCTGCGCGGGTACGAAGGTGTTCGATGGAATGTGCTCGACCGTGGGCGAAGTAGGATGGCGTAGCACTGCTGCGTTCGAGTCCTGGTACGATGCCCTTGCAGAATATGGCTAGGGGTGGCCAATGGAGCACTGCTCCTCTGGGAACGCGGGAGCACGCCCAGACGGGGTGACCACACCCTTGGCGAGCTGGTCTGAGCCAATGGGAGGGGTGGCTTTGCCTTGGGACCATGCCCGTTGGGTAGAGGGGTGCCAGGGCATCATCATGGCGCAACCTTGGGAGCTGGGGTGCTCGCTTCCTTCTTGACCAAGAATGGGGGTGACCACGTCAATGGCATGCTCGGGCAGGAGTGTTGGGTGCATTGGGGCACGAGGGAGAAGCACTACAGGGTTCCAGGAATCCAGGGAGGGGTGCTAGACATCGCTAGGGCGCAGGGGTGCATGTCTAGGATCCTATGTCCAAGGCCTATGCCATTCCATGGCATTGGGAAGGGGAAGAGAGAGGAGAAGGGGGAGGGGGTGCTAGAGGGGTGGTGTAGGGATGCTTAGGGAAGCCGGGTAGGGTGCAGGTTCGTTGTTCCCCAGATTTGACAAAGAGAGGAGGGAGGGAGAGAGAAGGAAGTGATGGCAACTTACATAATCATGGCCGGCCTCAATTCTTGCTAAGCAAAACTAGCTCACATGTGAGGCCTAGTGACCATGTAGGTTGTCTAAGGTTTGGTGCTGATGGTGGAGAGGTGAAGATTATGATTTGGTCAGATTTGAGATAGTTTTGAAAAAGTAGAGATGAGGTTGGAAACTAATTGGTCAAGATGACCATGTTAGCATTTGCTAAAATCATGGTTTTGGGGAGGTGCTAATCTTGATAGATAGTTCAGAGTGGTGGCCTTGTTATACAAAGGTTGACATCAAGAATTGAACTCGGAAAAAGGTTGTTTGGACTCTTTCTAAGACATGGTAAAAGAATATGGATAAAGAGAGAGAGAAGAGGAAGTGAGAGCATGATCATATGCAATAATTCATAAGCATTATTAGGTGTCAAAACAAGGTATAGTTGGTGCATAAAGGTTATTATAAGAATATGGCTCAAGAAATAAGGTTGGAATCTCTCCTATGGCTATGCCAAATTTTGAAGTGAAAGGTAATGATCTAGAGCTGAAACATTGGTTAGGGTAGAAGATCAAGTGAATACAAGAGTTGTAAAGGTAGAATGGGACATGCAAGACGTGGAAGTTGTATAGGGTGTCGCATAGATGAGATCCATGCATTGAGATCACTAATAACAATTGTGGGTGCTTAAGAGACAACTGCCAAAGTTTGAACATTTTAAGCCTGCCATAACATCTTATTGACTTGGCTTCAAATTCATCAAGGATAAGTGGGTATAAGAGAGATTTGTTTAAAGGCAAGGACATGGTCGGGAAGTGCTCAAGATAAGGTAGGTCTAGGACCAAGTGCATTGCCTTAGATGACAAGGGGTAGCTTAATCCAGGGGTTCCAAAATGGAACTTTAAACGGATTTTGGGACTTAGCCAAATTTATGATGCCTTAGGGTTTTTGACTAGGGTAAGAGAGAAGGATGTAATAAGGGGTAGAGGAACCCAAGTTTTGAATTCAAGGATGATTTTACCACTAGAGGTGTTGTTCTTTGAGGTAGCTCAAGAAAAAAAAAACTCAACAAGCAAATCAAGACAATTCATCTACCAGCAGATCAAAGCATTTCATTATAACAAACAGATCAAGGCAATTCTTCTAATTAGCCTAAAGAAAAAGATTTTGTTCCCCCTAATTTTTGCACTCTCGATAGTTAAACAAGGTTGCAAAAGTTGGGGTGTGACACCTTACAATCCCTCATAGACCGCAATACCGTGGGGACTTAGGACTCCCCAGCCTCACCATCTTGCTCCTTCGGGCGACAAGTGTACTACGGACTATGCCGTGGGGACTTAGGACTCCCCAGCCTCACCAGCTTGCCCCCCGGGATTACAAGTGTACTACGGTAAAGCGCATCCGTTGATGAACGAGAGGTGGAAACACTTTTGACTACTCCGTCCCACTCCGGATCTTATGGTTAACACGGGTATTACGGCACAAGAATCACTGGCGACATTTGTTGTTTAATCCTAGATGGATATAAACCCGTGCAATGGAACCTCCACCATATCAACACAATCCATGGTTCCATTTCCCACCACTTAGTCATATTCATAGTTATGAAAGTAGTGGTTTTGATTTTTGTGCAATAGTGATAACCATAATACTTTGCAAGTAATTTGATAGAAATACTCAAATGACATGAGCAAGTGATGAACTTGCCCGAACACCGCAAAGTTCTGCAGCTTGGAAGGTATGGACTGACCCTTGTCCTCTTGTTCTGAAAAATAGCATCATTGTCCGATAAGGGCAATGGTTAAAGAAGCAATAATGCATGATTCCAGCTTTAGGGTTTGTCCCCCCCTTCCGATGTCGTTGTTATTTTATGAGAGGTTAGATACTAAGAACATCTTAGGGATACTTGATTTAGGGTAAATCCAACCTTGAAATGTTGTCAAGGTGTTTTGAAGTCCAAAGGCATTAATGGACTTATTTTTGTTATTGAAAAATATATGTGTGATTTAAATGATTATTTAAATCCTCAAATTAAGACTCATTCTTAAGTGTCTTCAAAAATTCTCTTTGATATTTTATTTAGGTAGAGAATTTTATGCTGATACATTTTCATATTTTTATTTATTTTTTTGGAGTTATATTTTATTTTATAAAATTCCTGGAAATTCTTGTTTAATTGGGTATTTTGGAAAATGCCCAAAATACCCCTCGGCCCCACTTGTCAGGAGACCGAGCTGGTTAGGTTGGACCAGCCCACTGGGCTCGGTCCAACCGACCCAGTCGCGTCGTCTTCTTGCTGTGTCCTAACCCTAATCCCCCTCTCGGCTCCTGCGACGCCGAAATCGCCTCCGCCGTCGCCGTTTTAATCTGGCCGCCTCCGGCCATCGCCGGCGACGAGATGGTGTGGATCCGGACCGCCTCTCGACGGCGGACATGGTGGTCCGCGTCGATCTGACGCTTGCGTCCTCGTTCGCTCGCCATCGACTCCCCCGTGCGCCTGACCTTTGGCGTCCGCCGCCACCGCGCGTTGGAAAGGCCGTGGACCTTCCCCCTGACGCTCCCCTGGCGCGTGGTGCTGCGCTGGGGTGCCGTGGTGGTCGCCGTGGCTTGGCTTGGCCAGGCCTGGTGCCGCCGTGTGCACTGGCGTGCGCCGCCGTGGCCGCCGTGGTCATGTCGACCACCTCCTCCCCGGTATGTGCTCCTCCTTCTCCTCTGCTATCTGTTCTACCTCTTCTCCTTCCTCTGGATGCTCTGGCATCCACCTGATTGTGCTGCCGCTTCTATACCTATGTGCTCTGCTGCTGTGCTTGCTGTTGCCATGGATCCTAGCTGATGTGATTTGTTGCTGCCAAGCGTATGCTGTTGTTGTGCATAGGCTGCTTCTATGTGTGCTGCTCTTCCCTGTATCTTGCTGTTGTAACTCTTGAGCTCTTGCTCAAGAGATAATTGTGATGCTTAGGCTCTATTAAATTGTTCCTGCTGTTGCTATATAGATCCTGTCTCTCCTGTGTGTGCATTTCCATGCCCCTGGCTTGATCAGGGTGCTTGATCCTTGCATTATGCAAGTGCCAGTGCCCTGAGTGTGATGTGTATAGGGCTGTGAATCTTGGAAATGCTCAATTGAGCATGGCTGTTGACTAAACAACACCATTCCTTAATTGTGTGCTTCTGGATACAATTGTATTTAATTTATTTACTCATCTGTGATGCAATTATTTGTGAGATGTGGCTATATAGTTAATCTGGTTAAATGTGGGGTTGCTAGTCTTGGCTCTAGCATGTCTTATCATGCTCCAGCAAGCTTCTGATGATCATATGATCATCAGTTGCTTGTAAAAGCTGCTGTGTTATGACTGTGCCTCTCTTCTGCTCATCTTTGTGACTGTGTGACACCAAAATCTGTACTGATGCATGCTTTGGCTTGCTCAAGCAGTTGCTGATGCTTGCAATGATCCATTGGATCATCTGCTAGATCCAGTGCATAAGTAGCTTAATTATTTCATTTATCTGTGCAGTTCTTGTTGTTTAAATAGACAAATGATGTGAGCTGTGATACAGTGATGATCATAATGATTTAATTTGCTTGGCTGGAGGGATGCCAACACTTGTTGGGTACCCTAGCCCTCTCTGAACCCATCTGGGTGATGATGCAAGTACTGGCTTGGTGGTTTGATTGTTTTGGTTGGTTGAGGTGGCCTTAGCAGCCATTCTTGGCTGCTCAGGAGCTCCCACCATAGTTGGCTTGATGTGAATGGACAAATGCTTTCCGGGTGATCCATTTATTGGATTGCCGAGTAGCCCTTTGATGTTGACAATATTAGTAGAAACTTGTATTTCTACCATTCTGATGGTGTAGCTGGACTCGTTAGGTGCTTGGTGACTTTGATTGGCTAATTAGGATCAAATCCATGATGGATTTCTCTCGGTTGTGTCACCGTGTTGACACAACCAAGTGTTCCCTTGGTTGTTTTCCCTGCTAGCCTTTGCTTTATTTATCGGCACCAAATGGTTTTGCAACCAAGTGATGATAAATCCAGGGTTTCCCACCCTTATTTGATTCTGTGATGCAAGTGTATGCTTATTTATGAGCAAAACAGGGTTTTGCTCAGAGTTGATCTTATTTATACCTCACTCCAGCTCCTAGAAAATGAGTGTTGGTGTAGAGGATTGCTTCGTGATGCTTGGTTTGCTTGTCCTTCTCCTCCTTACAAGCTTGTGGTGCTTTACTCCATCTCGGTACTTGCTCACAGCTGACAGCTTCTTGGTGAAACTCGTCCCTGGATGGTTTCGATGGCTTGTGGTTTTTCCTGTTCTAAGTGTTCTTGGTGTTCTTGATGAACTTACCACCGCTCGTTGTCGATGGATGAACAAATGACTAGGGTTCACCGTTGGAGAAGCTTTTATATGATCTCCCTCTCCTTCTCGCGGTCGACAACACAGCCTAGCAAGCTGCCGGTGACTCACCGGCAGTGTGTGTGTGGTGTGCTGCATGCACACTGCTGTGTGAGCAGCCAAGCTGTGTGTGTGTGCAAATTCAGGGTACCTGGCTTGTGTCTTGGCTGTGAGATGATCAGCTCGGCCACTTTGAGCTTATCAGCTCATTTCATCTTTCCCTTTGATTTCTAACTGGCCAAGTGGCTTTGCCACTTGGCATAACTTCTCTTTGTTGTGTTTTTGTGCAGGGATCAACAATGGCTCAAAATGGATTTGGAATTCATCAAGTTCAAGATCAAATGAAGATGGTCTTGTAGAATTTAGTCTAGGATCATTTAATTGTAATTTTTCTTTATTTTTCTTTCTTCTATTCTGCCCATTTATGTAATGTGTTGTAATTCATTTATTTCCATTATGAATAATGTAAAGACAATGTATCTTGTGTGTTATTCAATAAAGCTCAAAGTTTTCTCTAATGAGCTTTACTTTAATATAATTGTTCATCTTATTTATTATTGATCATTTACTTAATGAATTTCCTCAATTAAATTATTTAAGTAATTATTTAATGTTTGAATTTGAAATTCAAATTCAACCTTGGTTTGAATTCAATCATGTCATAACATTTAGAATTCAATCATGTGAACTCTCCCCTCTCTTCTCAAAACCCTAAACTAGTGAAGTGAGAAGCAAGTTTGTCGCACTCTCGAAACCCTAACCCTGTAAGGTGTCGAGAGAGAAACTTGTCCCCCTTCGATGCAGTTTTTTTTAAAAAGCGCGAAATTTCCCCAGAATTTACTATGCAATGCACATCCCTTTCTAAAATCTACCCCTCGATCGTCTCTAAACCTGGGACATTACAGATCTGTTTACCTCGGTCCATTGTGTTGCTTCCGGTTGACGATGTCGAAGATCTTGAACGTGCCATCGAGATCAGATCCTTACGCCTCTAATCCCCACAGACGGCGCCAATTGACAAGGGATCAACTTGTCAATGCCTACGGGTTATAGGCTAGGGTTTAGTTAGAAGTAGAGGGCAAGTAGATCTCGAAGGTTTCAGCCGAAAAGTACTCGACGATTACGAAAACTAGGGTTTGTGAACAATGATTCGATGATCTCCTCGTCCCTCGACTCCCCCTTTATATAAGAGGTGGAGCCGAGGGTTTCGTTTTGTACAAGTTACATAGTCCGGGACGGTTTCTAACTCATCCCGCCGGATTACAAACAACACTTCCTATTACAACTCTACTTTCCTTAATATATCTTGGGCTCTCGAACCTTCTTATTCTTCGGGTAGTGGGCCTTCATTAAACCCCGGGTACTATCTTTGGCAGGCCCATTTGGGATGCCTATGTCAAGCTGGCAACGGGGTTCCCAGCCCCAATTAATTAGCTTTCATCGATAATTCTCTTCACATGTTTTGCTCTGATTTATCAGTAAGCGACTTAATTTGCAAATAGACACTCCTCCATGGTATGTGAATGTTGGAAGGCACCCGAGGATTCGGTTAGCCATGGCTTGTGTAAGCAAAGGTTGGGGGGAGTGTCATCCATAATAAAACTAAAGTACGTGTGTAAACAAAAGAGAAGAGGGATGATTTACCTCTGGTAAAGATAACGTCCTTCATGGGAGCCGCTCTTGAAAGTCTGGTTGACGAGGTAGTTGGAGTGCCCACTACCATTCGTTGACAACAACAAACACCTCTCAAAATAATTTTACTCCTGTTTAAAAAATGAAAAGCTCTAGCGCATGTTAATCCCTGCTTCCCTCTGCGAAGGGTCAATCTTTTACTTTTATGTTGAGTCACCATCCTTTCTTTGAGCACCTTCTTGAGAGCACAACTGTCATTCTTAGTATAATATGCTTGTCCCAAAATGTGATTAACTGTGGTATAACTTTGATGTTTTTATCTTTGATAATCTCTACTTCCAGTCTTTCCATGAACTTCAAAGGTGCCCGGGCATTTATGTTTTGCGATACAAATACGGGCAAGCGAGATACCACTTTATCATGTCTTTTTATGAACATTGCAATCCTGCTGATAGACATGATTCATGATGCTTATTATTAATTCGTTGGTACCTCTTCCATGATTGACATAGCTATTAGATGATTTTATTTGCATGTATCTTATTATGAATTGCTTAAGTACTTGTCCATATCATGAGAATATTTACATCATATGAACAAATGTGTTCGTGAAAGTTCTTTTATCGTACTCAGTTCTTAACTGAATTGCTTGAGGACAAGCAATAAGCTAAGCTTGGGGGAGTTGATACGTCCAAAACGTATCTACTTTCCCGAACACTTTTGCTATTGTTTTGCCTCTAATTTGTGTATTTTGGATACAACTAACACGGACTAACGCTGCTTTCAGCAGAATTGCCCTGGTGTCTCGTTTTTGTGCAGAAAATCAAATTTCAGGAAAATCCCCGGGATTAATTCCAATGGGCCTATTTTCATAGAAGAGGGACGGAGCCAGAAGACCAGAAGGAGGGGGGCCACAAGGCGCCAACCCCATAAGGCGTCGCGGTGGGCCCCTTTGGCCGCGCCGCCCTATGGTGGCGACGCCTCGGGCAGCCCCAGGTGCCCCCCTCTGGACTACTTAAGGGCTTAGACCTAAAAATGCACGGGGGTTAGACGAAATCGCCAGAAGAAATCCAGAACACCACCGCCATCGCGAAACTCCGTCTCGGGACCAGAAACTCCGTTCTGGCACTCCACCGGGACGGGGAATTAGAGGAGATCATCGCCATCATCACCACCGACGCCTCTCCATCGACCAGCCATGTTTAGCCCATCCATGTGTGAGTAATTCCCCCGCTGTAGGCTGAAGGGTATGGTAGGGATTGGATGAGATTGGTCATGTAATAGCATAAGATTGTTAGGGCATAGTGCCTAGTATCCGTAGATGGTACTTTTATGATATTGTTGCAACTTGTTATGCTTAATGCTTGTCACTAGGGCCCGAGTGCCATGATCTCAGATCTGAACATGTTATTGTTTCATGATGATATTCATTGTTTTATGATCTTACCTGCAAGTTGTATACACATATTGTTGTCCGGAACCCCGAGGCCCCAAAGTGACGGAAATTGGGACAACCGGAGGGGAAGGCGGTGATGTGAGGATCACATGTGTTCACGGAGTGTTAATGCTTTGCTCCGGTGCTCTATTAAAAGGAGTACCTTAATTTCCAGTAGATTCCCTAGAGGCCCGGCTGCCACCGGCTGGTAGGACAAAAGATGTTGTGCAAGTTTCTCATTGCGAGCACGTACGACTAAATATGGAACACATGCCTATGGATTGTTTAGTACTTGGATACTGTTTTATTACTGTCTGCAAATGCCCTACCTTGATTGTTACATGATTTCTCTCATCCATGCAACGCCCGTACATCCATCCTTGTGCCTACAGTATTTGAATCCTGCTGTTTACTATAATCACTACTGATGTCTTTGTTACACTGCTGCTGATATTTCACTACTGCTACTGCTATAAAATTGTTGCTACTGATAAACTCTTGCGAGCAAGTCTGTTTCCAGGTGCAGCTGAATTGACAACTCCGCTGTTAAGGCTTACAAATATTCTTTGGCTCCCCTTGTGTCGAATCAATAAATTGGGTTTACTTCCCGCGAAGACTGTTGCTATCCCCTATACTTGTGGGTCATCAGGCCTCAACCCATGCCATTGAGATACTTGAACAACACCTTTATGACTATCCTATTATGATTAAGCGGTTGATGAAGTCAAAGAAGACGCCGGTGATAGTCATAAAAAAATAGTCTCATTGTCTAAGGATTATGTTACAACATTTTATGCTAGTCTCGCAATGTTGAACTTGGTAACTTGATCACATTGCAATAATTTATGGGTGTGTGTCCATCATGTTCTCTAATATGTCTCCATTATTAATGACTACATATCCATGATCAGGAAACCTTGATCATCTTATTAATCAATGGACTATTATCAATAGGGATGGGGTTTTGTTTACATACCACATGTGCATTAATGGTTTCGCCCAATACATGTATAACATGGCATGCAATTTATTATGAACAAACACGAATATAATAAAGGAAAATATCTTTATTTATTTGCTACTAGGGCACATATCCAACATAAAGTCTAGAATATTGCTAAATTTTGTTGGAGATATGCCCAAGAGGCAATAATAAAGTGGTTATTATTATATCTTTGTGTTTATGATAAATGTTTGCATGTCTTGCTATAATTTTATTAACCGTAAATATTGATACATGTGTGTTATGTAAATAGAAAAGAGTCCCTAGTAAGCCTCTTATAAAACTAGCTTGTTGATTAATAGATGATCATGGTTTCCGGATCATGAACATTGGATGTTGTTAATAACAAGGTTATGTCATTGGGTGAATGATATAGTGGACACACACCCAAATAAGCGTAGCATAAGATCAAGTCATTAAGTTCATCTTGCTATAAGCTTTCAATACATAGTAACCTAGTCCTTCGACCATGAGATCATGTAAATCACTTACACCGGAAGGGTACTTTGATTACATAAAACGCCACTGTGTAAATGGGTGGTTATAAAGATTGGATTGAGTATTCAGAAAGTATAAGTTGAGGCATATGGATCAAGAGTGGGATTTGTCCAGGCACCATGAGCGTACACGGAGAAGTCGAAGTTCTGGATCATCTCATCGGTAAGGAGAGGCATCTCCCACTGAGGTGCTACCACAGGCTCCATCTCAGGTCCAGAAGGAGGAACAGGGTGGTTCCGTGAGGCCATGAACTCATTCTGGCGCCTCCGTGTCTCCTGGTTCATAGTAAGGCTCTGATGTGCAACATCATTGGTGTTCTTGCACATTTGCCACATGCTGGAGAAGAAGCGAGCAGCACCATGCTTGGAGCGCCGAGAGTAGCTGGAGCTAGCATCATGATCATGGCATTTCTTGGAACGGCGCTCAGTGGAGGGCATCATGGAGGGAACGTCCGGACGAGTGGCCTCCTGAATGGGTATCCTGAATGGGTCCATGATGACTTTTTCACCAAAAACGTTGAGAGGAGCGGGAACAATGTAGTTGATGAGCCGCTGAACATACTGAGCATAGTTGGGAGTCATGCGGTCCATAACTGCACGCTTCAGCTCACAGTGGATAAGATCACAGCCATCAATCTTCCTTACCCTGTCAGGATGGCAATAGTACATCAGATTGAGGTGATAGTTCCTGACTTCACTTGTGTCGCCAGACTTGCTGATGAGGCTTTCACGGAACATCTTGGCAAGGACAAGGTATGAGTAGTACATCCCAGAGATAGTGGGAGGTCCAGGTGTAGGGTTCGCAGGATAGCAGAAGGAGATGTCACCCTTAGTAAGCTTGGACCGTGAATGAATCTTGTACCCTGGAGCACTATCACCACCACAACCCATGGCTGCACGGAATTGAGAGTAGGTGCATGAGTACTTTTCCTTGCCAGTCATCCAAGTGATGGTGCGGTCCTCATCATCATGGAAGAAAACGATGCAGTGGAACTGACGGACTAGGAGAGGACAGAAGGTAGGATCCTCTTGGTGATCATCAGGCTTCAGGCACACAAGGTCATACAAGCCCATACCCTTCAAGGTTTCAACCACAAAGTGGTACTTTGTGGCTTCATGCAAGGCAAGCTCTTCAGGATTGATGGCCTTGGGCAAGACAATATCACCATTCTTCATAAACTCATGAGAATCATAGTAACCATCCCATAGGGCTGCTTGTTTCTTGGTCCAGAAGAACTTGTCCCCACGAGTGTAAGTCCGTTGCTCAAAGCGATACGGATTCACCGTCCTCATTTCCTGCCACTCAACACGGTTTGCACTCCCAGCATTGACATTTGGCACTATTTCATCATCCTGTTGGGCGGCATGCTTATCCTTTTTCTTGCCACCAAGAGACTTGTTTCTACCCCCAGCCGAGCTGCCAATGTCAGTACCCTGATGAGCTTGAGGAGGCACGCGACTGCTAGAACGGCGGGGAGGATCGGCAGTCCTTCCTCTCTTGGCAATATTGCCACGTGACTCACCACTCCAACTACCCGTGAATGAGAAAATAGAGCAAGGATAGCAGTGGGGTAAGTGTACATGTCATCAATAAGAGGGAAGCCAAAAAGCATAGCATATATCCAAGTGTATCGATGAGATTGTGCGAAAACTGGGCAATCCGGCGCACAGGCCGGTCCAACCGGGCAGCAGACCGGACGAGCCGGTTGGCGACCGGTTGACCGGGCCGCACGCCGGGCCGGCCGGTTGAGCGGCCGGTCGACCGGGCTGGTGACCGGATCTGTCGATTTGTGAAGTTTTGCCCAGATTTTCTACCACAAATTCATGCAAAAACTCATAAACTTGAATATAGACTATAGCAATAGAGTGGAGTAAGTGCATTGTGTTGTGAGACACTCTAAAGGCATGAGGACTTACAAACCCTAACCCTAACCCTAAAATTTCCCCAAATCTTGTCAAAAATTTGCAATGCGTGAGGGGGACTAGAGGATAGGGAGAAAGATAGATCACATTACCCGAAGACATGGTCCTCCTTGATCAAGAGAGCAAGAAGAACACTAGGTAGGGCTTGAAACCCAAGAACTCCAAGATTTCCCAAAATAGCTTGAGAGGAACCAAATCCTTTGGTGGAGATGTTCCAAGGGGCCCGATCTATGGTTTGGTGAAGTTTGGGGGGGTTCTTGTGGTGGGAAGGCCCTAGGGCTTGGTGGAGGCGATGGGGGCGGCGGCAATGGAGGTGTGGGAGTTGGGGAAGAATGAGGAAGAAGACCCCAAGGGGTATCCTCTTCCACACATAACAGGCCGCGCGGCCGGTCGGGCGCCCGGTCGAACCGGACCTGGCGCCGGCCGATCCGGCGCAGAGGCCGGTCCAACCGGGCCAGAGACCGGCCACCCGGTTTTATCTCGTTTTCGCCTCGTTTTGCCCCTATGCTTTGTGTAAATGTGTGTGAATGCTCAGATGATGACATGTACATATAGATAGATAGATTATGATGAGATGAGCATAGACATGGGGTTGGAAACACAAGATTCTCTAGGCATACCCATTGGAGAGAAAATCCAAACAAGATGTAAATAGCAACAATGGGTATGAGTCGAAATATATATCAAGAATCATAAGTCATTTTGAAATGATTTTTGCAATAAGATCATTTGGCCTTATATAGTCAAATCAAGTTGTAATGAAGGCTCAATGAGGGGCGGGGGATTACTCCCCTATGTGAAAGCGCAAATGTCATGAGACCTCGAAGAGACATGCTTGGGTCCATATAATGACATTGGGTCTATTTATGTTGCACACATAGGTATGCATCTTACCAAGACATGGTAGGATGGCTATCCCCATATGTGCTATGCCTCTAAGCTAGATAGCAAGATAAATGCAAGAATATAGTGCAAGAAGTTAATCAATCCAAGTTTTTAGGATCAAGAATACCAAGTTCTCCTCTCAAGTTAACAAAGCGGGCTTCATCCAAAGGCTTAGTGAAAATATCCGCCAATTGGTAGGTTGTTCCCACATGAGTGAGATCAATATCCTTATTGGCAACATGATCACGTAGGAAGTGATGGCGAATGTCAATATGTTTGGTGCGACAATGTTAAACCGGGTTATTGGCGATCTTAATTGCACTTTCATTGTCACAAAGAAGAGGCACCGTACCAAGAGACACACCATAGTCTTTCAAGGTTTGCTTCATCCATAACAATTGAGTGCAACAAGATGTCGCGGATATGTATTCGGCTTCGGCGGTGGATAAAGCGGTGGAGTTTTGTATCTTGGATGACCAACTCACCAATGACCGGCCAATAAATTGGCAAGCCCCGGAGGTAGACTTCCGGTCAACCTTATCACCGGCCCAATCGGAATCCGAATAGCCAATGAGTTCAAAGGTTGACCCCTTTGGATACCATAGCCCGAGAGTAGGAGTGAGAACAAGGTATCTTAGAATCCGTTTGACCGCCATTAAATGGCTCTCCTTGGGAGCGGATTGAAAACGAGCACACATCCCTACACTTAGCATGATATCCGGCCTAGAGGCACAAAGGTAGAGCAAGGATCCTATCATGGAGCGGTATACCTGATGACCCACAAGTATAGGGGATCGCAACAGTCTTCGAGGGAAGTATTACCCAATTTATTGATTCGACACAAGGGGAGACAAAGAATACTTGAAAGCCTTAACAAGTGGAGTTGTCAATTCAGCTGCACTCGAAACGAGACTTGCTCGCAAGAGTTTATCGAGTAGTAACGGCTTTATAGCGATAGGCGGTAGTGAAATAACAAAGACAGCAGAGTAACAAAGACAGC
>NW_025900695.1:0-62259 GCF_022539505.1 Lolium rigidum | reverse complement strand
GAGAGGCTGCCATCTCGGGCCCTACATCCCTCGGCGGTGCGTATTTGCGTTGACTCGGCCGGCGAACCCGAGATTTCGAGATGCACCACGTCCCGGGCCACCATACGCGACGTTTTGGCCGCTTTCGTCGGGCTAGGTGGCCTCAAAAACGAGAAAAAAAAGTTTTGACATGCACCACGGAGGGACCAAAAATCGTCGGCCATGGTACACCAGCAACCACGGCGCGACTTCAACTTCGTCGGCCATGGCAACTTTTCTTGTAGTGTTAGTCACTCCAAAATGAAGCTTTTGGGAGGTTTTTGAAATTTCCATGTTTCAAACCCAAAACCCACTTCTCTTCATGCTAGAATTCATAAGACAAAATTTATGGTTAGGGGGTAGATACATGATTTTTCTAGTTTGAATATGTCTAAATCTTGTTTATCAACTTGAATGCTTACTGTATGACAAGACTATGTGCTTTCGTTCTTTATTTTTTTTATTTTTTTGAATTTTTATGCCCATTTGAATCTTGGTCAAATCCTAGGTTTGACCAAGAGGTAAACAAGTTTAAAACATGAATATAAAAAAGTAAGCCTATATCCTTCTTAGTCACTCCAAAATGAAGCACTTGGGAGGTTTTTAAAATTTCTATGTTTGAAACCAAAAACCACTTCCCTTCATGCTTGACTTCATAAGACAAAGTTTAGGGTTAGGGGGTAGATACATAATTTTTCTGGTTCAAATATGTCTATATCTTGTATATCAACTTGAATGCTTACTGTATGACATAAGAAGACTGTTTTCTTTAGTTTTTCATTTTTTTGATTTTTGATTTTATTTTTATGCCCATTTAAATTTTGGTCAAATCCTAGGTTTGACCAAGATTGAAACAAGTTAAAAACATGAATATGAAAAATTAAGCATGTATCGATCCTTCTTAGTAACTCCAAAATGAAGCTCGAGGGAGTATTTTGAAATTTCCATGTTTGAAATCCAATACCATTTCTCTTCATGCTTGACTTCATAAGATAGAGTTTATGGTTAGGGGGTAGATACATGATTTTTCTGGTTTGAATAATGTCTAGATTTTGTTTATCAACTTGAATGCTTACTATATGACAAGATTATGTTCTTTTGTTTTTTTGTTTTTTTTGGTTTTTTTGTATTTTTATGCCCATTTGAATCTTTGTCAAATCCTAGGTTTGTCCAAGAGGTAAACAAATTTAAAACATGAATATGAAAAAGTAAGCATGTATCCTTCTTAGTCACTCCAAAATGAAGCACTTGGGAGGTTTTTAAAATTTCTATGTTTGAAACCAAAAACAACTTCTCTTCATGCTTGACTACGTAAGACAAAGTTTAGGGTTACGGGGTAGATACATGATTTTTCTGGTTCAACTATGTCTAGATCTTGTTTATCAACTTGAATGCTTACTCTATGACATAATAAGACTATGTGCTTTGGTATTTCATTTTTTTTATTTTTTGAATTTTTATGACCATTTGAATTTTGGTCAAATCCTTGGTTTGACCAAGATTGAAACAAGTTAAAAACATGAATATGAAAAAGTACGCATGTATCGATCGTTCTTAATTAGTTTCTCCAAAATGAAGCTCGTGAAAATATTTTGAAATTTCCATGTTTGAAACCCAATACCACTTCTCTTCATGCTTGACTTCATAAGACAGAGTTTAGGGTTAGGGGTAGATACATGATTTTTCTGGTTTGAATATGTCTATACCTTGTTTATCGACTTGAATGTTCTTACTATATGACATAAGAAGACTATGATATGTGCTTTTTTTCATTTTTTGATTTTTTTCGAATTTTTATGCCCATTTGAATTTTGGTCAAATCCTAGGTTTGTCCAAGATTGAAACAAGTTAAAAACATGAATATGAAAAAGTAAGCATGTATCGATCATTCTTAGTCACTCCAAAATGAAGCTCGAGGGAGTATTTTGAAATTTCCATGTTTGAAATCCAATACCACCTCTCTTCATGCTTGATTTCATAAGATAGAGTTTATGGTTAGGGGGTAAACACATGATTTTTCTGGTTTGAGTATGTCTAGATTTTGTTTATCAACTTGAATGCTTACTATATGAAAAGATTATGTTCTTTCATTTTTTAATTTTTTGATTTTTTTTTGTATTTTTATGCCCATTTGAATCTTGGTCAAATCCTAGGTTTGACCAAGAGGTAAACAAGTTTAAAACATGAATATGAAAAAGTAAGCATGTATCCTTCTTAGTCACTCGAAAATAAAGCACTTGGGAGGTTTTTAAAATTTCTATGTTTGAAACCAAAAACAACTTCTCTTCATGCTTGACTTTGTAAGACAAAGTTTAGGCTTAGGGGGTAGATACATGATTTTTCTGGTTCAAATATGTCTAGATCTCGTTTATCAACTTGAATGCTTAGTGTATGACATAAGAAGACTATGTGCTTTGTTGTTTTTGAATTTTTATGCCCATTTGAATTTTGGTTAAATCCTTGGTTTGACCAAGATTGAAACAAGTTAAAAACATGAATATGAAAAATTAAGCATGTATCGATCCTTCTTAGTCACTCCAAAATGAAGCTCGTGGGAGTATTTTGAAATTTCCATGTTTGAAACCCAATACCACTTCTCTTCATCTTTGACTTCATAAGATAGAGTTTAGGGCTAGGGGTAGATATATGATTTTTCTGGTTTGAATATGTCTAGACCTTGTTTATCGGCTTGAATGTTCTTACTATATGACATAAGAAGACTATGATATGTGCTTTGGTTTTTCATATTTTGATTTTTTTTGAATTTTTATGCCCATTTGAATTTTGGTCAAATCCTAGGTTTGACCAAGATTGAAACAAGTTAAAAACATGAATATGAAAAAGTAAGCATGTATCGATCCTTCTTAGTCACTCCAAAATGAAGCTCGAGGGAGTATTTTGAAATTTCCATGTTTGAAATCCAATACCACTTCTCTTCATGCTTGACTTCATAAGATAGAGTTTATGGTTAGGGGTAGACACATGATTTTTCTGGTTTGAATATGTCTAGATCTTGTTTATCAACTTGAATGCTTACTATATGACAAGATTATGTTCTTTCATTCTTTAATTTTTTGATTTTTTTGTATTTTTATGCCCATTTGAATCTTGGTCAAATCATAGGTTTGACCAAGAGGTAAACAAGTTTAAAATATGAATATGGAAAAGTAAGCATGTATCCTTCTTAGTCACTCCAAAATGAAGCACTTGGGAGGTTTTTAAAATTTCTATGTTTGAAACCAAAAACAACTTCTCTTCATGCTTGACTTCGTAAGACAAAGTTTAGGGTTAGGGCGTAGATACATGATTTTTCTGGTTCAAATATGTCTAGATCTCGTTTATCAACTTGAATGCTTAGTGTATGACATAAGAAGACTATGTGCTTTGGTTTTATTTATTTTTTGAATTTTTATGCCCATTTGAATTTTGGTTAAATCCTTGGTTTGACCAAGAATGAAACAAGTTAAAAACATGAATATGAAAAATTAAGCATGTATCGATCCTTCTTAGTCACTCCAAAATGAAGCTCGTGGGAGTATTTTGAAATTTCCATGTTTGAAAGCCAATACCACTTCTCTTCATGTTTGACTTCATAAGATAGAGTTTAGGGCTAGGGGTAGATATGTGATTTTTCTGGTTTGAATATGTCTAGACCTTGTTTATCGACTTAAATGTTCTTACTATATGACATAAGAAGACTATGTGCTTTGGTTTTTCATTTTTTGAATTTTATGATTTTTTATGCCAATTTGAATTTTGGTCAATGGTTTGACCAAGTTTTAAACAAGTTAAAAACATGAATATGATAAAGTAAGCATGTATCGATCCTTCTTAGTCACTCCAAAATGAAGCTTTTGGGAGGTTTTTGAAATTTCTATATATGTTTGAAACCAAAAACCACTTCTCTTCATGCTTGACTTCATAAGACAAAGTTTAGGGTTAGGGGTAGATACATGATTTTTCTGGTTCAATATGTCTAGATCTTGTTTATCAACTTGAATTCTTACTGTGTGACATAAGAAAACTATGTGCTTTGGTTTTTTTATTTTTTTTTTTGAATTTTTATGCCCATATGAATCTTGGTCAAATCCTAGGTTTGACCAAGAGGTAAACAAGTTTAAAACATGAATATGAAAAAGTAAGCTTGTATCCTTTTTAGTCACTCCAAAATGAAGCACTTGGGAGGTTTTTAAAATTTCTATGTTTGAAACCAAAAACCACTTCTCTTCATGCTTTACTTCATAAGACAAAGTTTAGGGTTAGGGGGTAGATACATAATTTTCTGGTTCAAATATGTCTAGATCTTCTTTATCAACTTGAATGCGTACTGTACGACATAAGAAGACTATGTGCTTTGGTTTTTCATTTTTTTTCTTTTTTTTGAATTTTTATGCCTATTTGAATTTTGGTCAAATCTTAGGTTTGACCAAGATTGAAATAAGTTAAAAACATGAATACGAAAAAGTAAGCATGTATCGATCCTTCTAGTCACTTCAAAATGAAGCTCGTGGGAGTATTTTCCTCACACATGTGAGCTTGGTACCACTACACAAGAACCATGCATGTTAAAACTTTTGAATCATGTGTTTCTTCTTCTTTTGATTACTGCCCAAAGGAGAAAAAATATATTAAATGGATGTTTTCTATGAAGTTCCAACCGCATGAAGTGTACACACTACCATCAATACAATTTTCACAGGTTTGCATAAGAGACATGGTAGCTACGTACGATGGCAATTTCCAACGATCCATGAATTATCTTTGTGTGCAACCATATACTGAATTATTTTTGGGCTAAAAGTTTTATTTCAAATGCAATTGGGAGGAAGGGTACATGAATTAGAATTAAAAAGCTAGGTAAATACATGACATGCCCCCCCCCCCACCCAAGATGTGGAAGCCTAAAACAATGGCCAAACATGTGCGGTGCATCCAAGTATAACACATAGCATGCACCGATAGTTTGACCTAAATTTGAAATCAAGCCGAAGGTGGTTCGAAAAAATCGTAAAATGGCAAAACAAAGCATGAAGTTATAAATTTCGGATGTACTATATGTCCGTTAGGATATTACAAGGCTGAAAAGTATACCTATGTTGTAAAAATGAGCAACATAATACACAATATATATATATATATATTATGCAAAATATACGATTAAAAATTTCAAATGGACATATAGTTCCTAATGATATATTTCTTGTACCATAAAATTCATATTATTTTGTAATCAAATTAATGATATAGGGATGCACGCTGGCATTATAATCCCTAACGGAGGGAGTAAGCACTTCAGTTATGAAAAGTACCGAACAATGCATGCGAAAATGATTTTCATTGGAATAGTAGTTCAACTTATTTTGTTATAAAGGAGAGCGTCGTGAGATTGATCGACCTAAATTTGTAAACAAGCCAAAGTTATTGTGGGGCTCGATATAAAAAGGTCGAAAGAAATGATGGAGTGATATACTTCGTGGTTTACATACTTCCACTATGAACAATAGTACCAAAATTTACTTGAAACTTGTTGGCCATGCCATTCTGCTACCCCCCAAAATATTCAAATAGAATCCTTGTGGCACGACCATGTTGGGGTTCACTTATGGCTATCTACCCAGCCGAGCATGCGGGCTCCATTACCTTGTACGAATCCTCATTTTAAACCAAGAAGAAGTGAACAAACTCACCCCCCCCCCCCGCCGCGACACACACACACACTCTCTCTCTCTCTCCACTAACCCGCTTTAGATATCGCATCATTTGTCTCTCAGACTCCATTGATTTTCCCCAAGTTCAACAAGGTCGCTCCCTTTTTCTCTGAGAGTCCATTGATTTTTATTTGCTGGTTTCACTAGTGCTAAACTATAATTCCTTGTACTCCCTCCGATTCATATTACTTGATGGTAATATAGATGTATCTAGACACATTTTAGTTGTAGATACAACCATTTTACCATCAATTAATATTGATCGGAGTTGCAGCGTGGTATGAGGCCTGCCGCCTGCCACCGTCGGCGAGGTTACAAGTAAACGGTGCCAGAAGAAGAGTAGCGCGGCTTCAGATTCAACCACGAGGCGGCGATGGACGGCACCATGGAAATAAACGCTACGAATTTGGAGGCCATCGCGTACAACATCGCTGGAACGACGCAGGTCATGTGCTCCCACGATGGCTGCGGGGTCATCGTCAGCTACCACGATTCCCTAAGCCACCAGATCCCGTGCCCGCACGGCCGGTGCAACTGCACGGAGCAGGGCTACGACTTCGCCGCCCCACCATCAGCGCTCCTCGTTGACCTCGCAGTGGCCCACTCGATTCAGGTGCACATGTTAGAGTATGGCAAGTCCATAGAGTTCTGGGTGACCATGACGCACCCGTGCTCGCCGTCCAGGCGGCTCGTCGTCGAAGGGGATGATGGCTCCGTGTTCGTCCTGTACATCGACGCGCTCGGCCTGGCCGTTGTCTTGTCTTTGGTATGTGTCAAGTCGGCCACATCCGTGTGGCCGCTCTATAGGGTGAAGATCTGGGCGCACGGCCCGCCGCCGTCCTCGAAATCGGACTGCATGCGGGATGTCGTGAAGATGTCTGCCGATGCTTCTGGCAGCGTGCCCCGGGTGCTGTCGTGTTTGAGGAGCTCACGTCGTTCCTCGTTGTGCCGGGGCCATACCTCGTTGGTGCTGGATCGTCCAAGGAGTTGCATTTATACATTCGCATCTGCAAGCAGATTAGCTACTCCTACTTTGCGTAGTTGAAAAACTGTCAATTTGTCATGAGGAATGATAAATTTCGCTGCAAAGTACTAGAGTGTTCGTACGGCTGCTAATTTTTTATGGGGTCTTTGTTTCATATTTGTGCCGAACTGTTTGTAGTAGTACTTATACTTAATAATAATGCAGCGTGGAAGTGAATACTCCTTTTTTTGTGAATCAGAAGTGAATACTCCAACTATATGTAATTGTAACCCCTCCATCTGATTTACTCCCTCCGTCTCGGTTTAGCGGGCTTGGTTTCTTTTGCAGCAGGACCAAGGCATTGTTTCATTGGATAACGAAAACTCTCCGGAGCGCTGCCTCCTCTTGCTACTTCTAATACTAGTACTAATGGTGTACAAAGCGTGCATGCAGCCGATCACATGCCCCCACACAAACTTGTTTGGTTTCACACTCCACCAGCATGCACAAGGCTGTTCTGATACGTCCAAAACGTATCTACTTTCCCGAACACTTTTGCTATTGTTTCGCCTCTAATTTGTGTATTTTGGATACAACTAACACGGACTAAAGCTGTTTTCAGCAAAATTGCCCTGGTGTCCTTTTTTTGTGTAGAAACTCAACTTTCAGGAAAATCCCCAGGAATAATTGCATTGGGCCTATTTTCACAGAAGATTGACGGAGCCAGAAGACGAGACGGAGGGGGGCCACGAGGCGCCCACCCCACCAGGCGGCGCCTCGGCCAGCCTCCGACGCTCCCCTTTCGACTACTTAAGCCCTCTGACCTAAAAACGCGAGGGGGTTCGACGAAAATTGCCAGAAGACATCCAGAACTCCGCTGCCATCGCGAAACTCCGTCTCGGGACAAGAAACTCCGTTCTGGCACTCCGCCGGGCCGGGGAATTGGAGGAGATCATCGCCATCATCACCACCGATGCCTCTCCATCAACCATCCATGATTCCCCCATCCATGTATGAGTAATTCCCCCGCTGTAGGCTGAAGGGGATGGTAGGGATTGGATGATATTGGTCATGTAATAGCATAAGATTGTTAGGGCATAGTGCCTAGTATCCGTAGTTGGTACTTTTATGATATTGTTGCAACTTGTTATGCTTAATGCTTGTCACTAGGGCCCGAGTGCCATGATCTCAGATCTGAACATGTTATCAATTCATGATGATATTCATTGCTTTATGATCTTACCTGCAAGTTGTATACACATATTGCTGTCCGGAACCCGAGGCCCCAAAGTGAAAGAAATTGGGACAGCCATAGGGGAAGGCTGTGATATGAGGATCACATGTGTTCACGGAGTGTTAATGCTTTGCTCCGGTGCTCTATTAAAAGGAGTACCTTAATTACCAGTAGATTCCCTAGAGGCCCGGCTGCCACCGGCTGGTAGGCAAAAAGATGTTGTGCAAGTTTCTCATTGTGAGCACATACGACTATATACGGAACACATGCCTATGGTTGTTTAGTACTTGGATACTATTTTATTACTATCTGCAAATGCCCTGCCTTGATTGATACATGAGTTCTCTCATCCACGCAGCGCCCGTTCATCCACCCATGTGCCTACAGTATTTTAATCCTGCTGTTTACTATAATCACTACTGCTGTCTTTGTTACACTCGTCGCTTATATTTCACTACTGCTATCGCTATAAAACTATTGCTATCGATAAACTCTTGCGAGCAAGTCTGTTTCCAGGTGCAGCTGAATTGACAACTCCGCTGTTAAGGCTTACAAATATTCTTTGGCTCCCCTTTGTCGAATCAATAAATTGGATTTTACTTCCCTCGAAGACTGTTGCGATCCCCTATACTTGTGGGTCATCAAGACTATTTTCTGGCGCCGTTGTCGGGGAGCATAGCTTTATTTGCAAGTTCACTTGGATTTATATTGTTCGCTGCAAATTCTCCATCATGGGTAAACCTCGCGATACTAAAGTCGCCATATTACCATCCACTACAAGAAAAGGTACAACTCTGAGTACCTCTGCTGCTCTTGATTCACCATCTGTGATAAGTCAACTTGTTTCACCACCACAAGCTTCACATGCTGGTACTTCTGCTGAATCTGAAAATTCTTCTTATAATTTTAATGATGCTTCTGCTGTGCTTGATGATAGTGGTTCGTTAGGATCTTTTCTAGATGCTACAATTGCTAGGTCTAGACAAATTGAAAATACTGAAATTCCTAATGAAAATACTGTTACACCTATTAATTCACCTGAGTCTGTTGAATACTCTAGTGATGATCTTGATGAAGATTATGTGGAACTTGATGATGATTTTATTGATAAATGCAATGCTACTACTGGTACAAGTAATATTAAAAAGCTTCTTGCACAACATACTCGTTAGATATAAATTGTCTCCTGATCCTAAATTTGCCACATCTCCTATAAACATTAAGGATAAGGATTATGATTTTTCTCTTGATTTATCTCATATATCTATTGTTGAGAAAACACCTTTTTGTGGTACTGAAAAAGAAAGTGATGTAGAACACATGAATGAGCTTTCTACTTTGAGTAGCTTGTTTTCTGATGATATTAAGAAGCGTACTTATTTTGTTGCTAAATTTTTTCCTTTCTCATGAAAGGATGATGCTAAAACTTGGTATAATAGTTTGCCTCCTGATTCTATTGACAGTCCAAGTGGTTTGCTTGATGTTTTCTTTCGAAAATATTTTCCTGCTAGTGCTCAACATACTGCTTTGCAGAAAATTTGTAGTTTTGACCAGGAAGATGGAGAGAAATTGCCTGAAGCTTGGGCAAGGTTTTTCTCTCTTATCAGAGCTCAGCCTGGACATGATCTGGAAAAACATGATTTACTTGATATATTTTATAGTGGACTAACCATCGAGTCTAGGGCATACCTGGATAGTTGCGCTGGTTGTGTTTTCAGGAAAATAACTCCAGACGAAGCTGAAGAATTATTGGCTAGAATAGGCCGAAATCACGATGATTGGACTACACCTAAACCAACCCCAACGCCAATATTGAAGAAGAGGGGTATGATTAAATTAAATGATGAAGATATGAGGGAAGCCAAGAAATCTCTTAAGGAGAAAGGTATTAAATCCGAAGATGTGAAGAATTTACCTCCCATAGAAGATTTATGTAAGATAACTCCCCCTTCATCCATGATTGAGGTACATTCTCTTCAACGCTTTAGTAGGGAAGATATTCCTTACTCAAAACCTCCTGATCAATGTTTAGATGAGTTTGATAATTATGTTGTTAAGCAAGATAATTTTAATATGAGAGTAGACAATCATTTAATGGAAAATTCTCAAGTTATTAGTAATTTGCATGATATTGTGGAGAGAACCTCCAATGATGTTAAGATGCTTATTAAACAATTTCATATGGTTCAAACTCAAATTGATCAACTCACTAAAGTGCAAAATGACTTGTTAAAAAATAGTTCTAAAGAAAAACATGCTTATGAAGTAATAACTAGAGGCGGTGTTTCTACTCAGGATCCTCTATATCCTGAGGGGCATCCCAAAAGAGTTGAACAAGATTCTCAACGAACTGAAACTAGTCTCCTTCTAAGAAAAAGAAGAAGAAACATAAAACTGTTGTAGAATCCTCTGAGCCTGTTAATGATCCTAATAGTATTTCTATTTCGATGCTTGAAGCCGAAAGTGGTAATGAACATGATAAAGATAATGATAAGAATGATGCTTCTGATAAAGAAGTGGTTGAAGATGAACCTGAAAAGTATGCTAAAAATAAAAAGTACACTAAAGAAGATTTTATTGCTAAGAAACATGGTAATGAAAGGGAACCTTGGGTTCAAAAGCAAATGCCTTTTCCTGCTAAGAAAATTCAATCAAAGGAAGAGGAACACTATAATAAATTTTGTGATTGGATGAAACCTTTGTTCCTGCAAATCCCTTTGACTGATGCTATTAAATTGCCTCCTTGTTCAAAGTATATGAAAGATATTGTCTCTAACAAAAGGAAAATTCCTAATGAGGAGATTTCCACTATGCTTGCTAATTACTCTTTCAATGGCAAAGTTCCAAAGAAGCTGGGAGACCCAGGTATAGCGACTATCCCTTGTTCCATCAAGAATAATTATGTTAGAACTGCTCTATGTGATTTGGGAGCAGGTGTTAGTGTTATGCCTTTTTCTCTTTACAAGAGACTTTATTTAGATAAGTTGATACCTACTGATATATCTTTGCAAATGGCTGATAAATCTACTACTATTCCTGTTGGTATATGTGAGGATGTTCCTGTTCAAGTTACTAATAATTGCTTAATATTAACTGATTTTGTTGTGTTGGAAATGCCTGAAGATGATAATATGTCTATTATTCTTGGAAGACCTTTTCTTAACACTGCAGGGGTTGTTATTGATTGCAATAAAGGAAAGGTTACTTTCAATGTTGATGACAAAGAGCATGCTGTTTATTTTCCCAAGCGGATTGATAAAGTATGTGGAGTTAATACAATTTCTAATTTGAGAACTATCAAAGTGGGAGTTATTGATTGTCGTATATATGAGCCTAAACAAGGATATCAAAATATTATGATTGGATCCATATACATACAATACAAGGTAACATGATTGATTTGAGGTTTATTTCTTCTTGTGTCATGTAAAATTTATTTGGTGGAAAGACTTGATCAACCTTGTTAACAAGTACATTTTATATGCATGGAAGAGCTAAACAACATTTCTTTCTTCCCACACTTGTTTTACTTGATGTAGTACTACTTGTTTTGACATATGCTTTAGTTGTTTAGAGGTTTGAAAATCTTTTGCTGCCCTGTAATAATAATTTTAATACCCAGAAATGTGCATTTTTCAAAGTTTTCAAAAATATACAAAAAATATACCGATGGTCTTATTTTTCGAAAAGCAACCTGGGAGTGCCTGGGGCTGACCAGTGGGGCACCCCAGGGCTGCCCCCCATGTGCCAGCGCGGCCAAGGAGGGGGGCGCGCCACCCTGTGGTGTGGGCCCCTCCTTGCCCCACTAAGTCATCTCTTCCTCCCATTCTACTCTCTCTCCCGAAAAAACTCGTACCAACTTTCTCTCACTCGCGTTTTTGCTCAAGAGCTCAGGATTTCTCGATCTCTTTGCTCAGCCCAGATTTCTGTCTGAAATTTGGCACATTTGCTCTCCGGTATGTGACTCCTCCGATTATCCAAATAGAATTTTGTTTGGTTGAGTATATCTTGAGTATTTTGCTGCTGTAGGTAACATGTTAAGTGAGCTTGCATGCTTGTTCTAAGTTGTAAAAAATAGTTTTGATGCATGTTTAGTACTCTACCAAGTTCCTATAGTAGTTACCCTCATTTATATGTCTTAAAATCAACTTTTATAATGTTTGTTGAAAAATTTCAGAAAATGGAGTGGAATAGGCACCAACTCAACCAACATGAATTGGAGGTGCATGAAGTTATGAGAGTTCACCGCGAAGAGGGAGTATACCCCTCCTACTACCCTGCTGCGCGTAGTTGACGTATGTCTTTCCGTTCAACACGCGTCCGTTGGGAACCCCAAGAGGAAGGTGTGATGCGTACAGCAGTAAGTTTCCCTCAGTAAGAAACCAAGGTTTATCGAACCAGTAGGACCCAAGAAGCACGTCGAAGGTTGATGGCGGCGGGATGTAGTGCGGCGCAACACCAGGGATTCCGGCGCCAACGTGGAACCTGCACAACACAACCAAAGTACTTTGCCCCAACGTAACGATGAGGTTGTCAATCTCACCGGCTTGCTGTAACAAAGGATTAGATGTATAGTGTGGATGATGATTGTTTGCAGAAAACAGTAGAGCAAGTATTGCAGTAGATTGTATTCGATGTAAAAGAATGGACCGGGGTCCACAGTTCACTAGAGGTGTCTCTCCCATAAGATAAATAGCATGTTGGGTGAACAAATTACAGTTGGGCAATTGACAAATAGAGAGAGCATGACCATGCACATACATGATATGATGAGTATAGTGAGATTTAATTGGGCATTACGACAAAGTACATAGACCGCTATCCAGCATGCATCTATGCCTAAAAAGTCCACCTTCAGGTTATCATCCGAACCCCTTCCAGTATTAAGTTGCAAACAACAGACAATTGCATTAAGTATGGTGCGTAATGTAATCAATAACTACATCCTCGGACATAGCATCAATGTGTTATCCCTAGTGGCAACAGCACATCCACAACCTTAGAACTTTCTGTCATTGTCCCAGATTTAATGAAGGCATGAACCCACTATCGAGCATAAATACTCCCTCTTGGAGTTACTAGCAAAAACTTGGCCAGAGCCTCTACTAATAACGGAGAGCATGCAAGATCATAAACAACACATACGTAATAAATTGATAATCAACATAACATAGTATTCTCTATCCATCGGATCCCAACAAACACAACATATAGCATTACAGATAGATGATCTTGATCATGTTAGGCAGCTCACAAGACCCGACAATGAAGCATAATTAGGAGAAGATGACCATCTAGCTACTGCTATGGACCCATAGTCCAGGGGTGAACTACTCACTCATCACTCCGGAGGCGACCATGGCGGTGAAGAGTCCTCCGGGAGATGATTCCCCTCTCCGGTAGGGTGCCGGAGGCGATCTCCTGAATCCCCCGAGATGGGATTGGCGGCGGCGGCGTCTTTGGAAGGTTTTCCGTATCGTCGCTCTCGGTACTGGGGGTTTCGCGACGAAGACTATATGTAGGCGGAAGGGCAGGTCAGGAGGCGTCACGGGGGCCCCACACGCTAGGGCCGCGCGGGCCTCCCTGGGCCGCGCCGCCCTAGTGTGGCGGCGCCCCGTGGCCCCACTTCGTCTCCTCTTCGGTCTTCTGGAAGCTTCGTGGAAAAATAGGCCCCTGGGCGTTGATTTCGTCCAATTCCGAGAATATTTCCTTACTAGGATTTCTGAAACCAAAAACAGCAGAAAACAAAGAATCGGCTCTTCGGCATCTCGTCAATAGGTTAGTGCCGGAAAATGCATAAATATGACATAAAGTATGCATAAAACATGTAGGTATCATCAATAATGTGGCATGGAACATAAGAAATTATCGATACGTCGGAGACGTATCAGCATCCCCAAGCTTAGTTTTCGCTCGTCCCGAGCGAGTAAACGATAACAAAGATAATTTCGGAGTGACATGCCATCATAACCTCGATCATACTATTGTAAGCATATGTAATGAATGCAGCGATCAAAACAATGGTAATGACATGAGTAAACAAATGAATCATAAAGCAAAGACTTTTCATGAATAGTACTTTCAAGACAAGCATCAATAAGTCTTGCATAAAAGTTAACTCATAAAGCAATAAATCAAAGTAGAGGTATTGAAGCAACACAAAGGAAGATGAAGTTTCAGCGGTTGCTTTCAACTTGTAACATGTATATCTCAGGGATATTGTCAATGTAAAGTAATATAACAAGTGCAATATGCAAGTATGTAGGAATCAATGCACAGTTCACACAAGTGTTTGCTTCTTGAGGTGGAGAGAAATAGGTGAACCGACTCAACATAAAAGTAAAAGAAAGGCCCTTCGCAGAGGGAAGCATTGATTGCTATATTTGTGCTAGAGCTTTGGTTTTGAAAACAAGAAACAATTTTGTCAACGGTAGTAATAAAGCATATGCATCATGTAAATTATATCCTACAAGTTGCAAGCCTCATGCATAGTATACTAATAGTGCCCGCACCTTGTCCTAATTAGCTTGGATTACCTGGATTATCATCGCAATACACATGTTTTAACCAAGTGTCACAAAGGGGTACCTCTATGTCGCCTGTACAAAGGTCTAAGGAGAAAGCTCGCATTGGATTTCTCGCTTTTGATTATTCTCAAGTTAGACATCCATACCGGGACAACATAGACAACAGATAATGGACTCCTCTTTAATGCATAAGCATGTAGCAACAATTAATGTTCTCATATGAGATTGAGGATATATGTCCAAAACTGAAACTTCCACCATGATTCATGGCTTTAGTTAGCGGCCCAATGTTCTTCTCTAACATTATGCATGCTCTAACCATTAAATAAGTGGTAAATCTCCCTTACTTCAGACAAGACGGACATACATAGCAACTCACATGATATTCAACAAAGAGTAGTTGATGGAGTCCCCAGGAACATGGTTATCGCACAACAAGCAACTTAATAAGAGATAAAGTGCATAAGTACATATTCAATACCACAATAGTTTTTAAGCTATTTGTCCCATGAGCTATATATTGCAAAGGTAAAGGATAGAAATTTAAAGGTAGCACTCAAGCAATTTACTTTGGAATGGCGGAGAAATACCATGTAGTAGGTAGGTATGGTGGACACAAATGGCATAGTGGTTGGCTCAAGGATTTTGGATGCATGAGAAGTATTCCCTCTCGATACAAGGTTTAGGCTAGCAAGGTTATTTGAAACAAACACAAGGATGAACCGGTGCAGAAAAACTCACATAAAATACATATTGTAAACATTATAAGACTCTACACCGTCTTCCTTGTTGTTCAACCCAATACTAGAAATTATCTAGACTTTAGAGAGACCAATTATGCAAACCAAATTTTAGCAAGCTCTTTGTATTTCTTCATTAATAGGTGCAAAGCATATGATTCAAGAGCTTAAACATGCAATTACTACATGTAGCATTTCCCGTTTCCAACCATATAACAATTTAACGAAGAAGATTCAACCTTCACCATGAATACTATGAGTAAAGCCTAAGGACATATTTGTCCATATGCAACAACGGAGCGTGTCTCTCTCCCACACGAAGAATGCTAGGATCCATTTTATTCAAGCAAAACAAAAACAAAAACAACCGACGCTCCAAGCAAAGTGCATAAGATGTGATGGAATAAAAATATAGTTTCACTAGAGGAACCTGATAATGTTGTCGATGAAGAAGGGGATGCCTTGGGCATTCCCAAGCTTAGACGCTTGAGTCTTCTTAAAATATGCAGGGGTGAACCACCGGGGCATCCCCAAGCTTAGAGCTTTCACTCTCCTTGATCATATTGTATCATCCTCCTCTCTTGATCCTTGAAAACTTCCTCCACACCAAACTCAAAACAACTCATTAGAGAGTTAGTGCAACAATCAAAATTTACATGTTCAGAGGTGACATAATCATTATTAACACTTCTGGACATTGCACAAAGCTACTGAAAGTTAATGGAATCGAAAAATCCATCGAGCATAGCAAAACAGGCAATGCGAAATAAAAGGCAGAATCTGTCAAAACAGAACAGTTCGTAAAGACGAATTTTATTGAGGCACCAGACTTGCTCAAATGAAAATTCTCAAATTGAATGAAAGTTGCGTACATATCTGAGGATCACTCACGTAAATTGGCATAATTTTCTGAGTTACCTACAGAGAATTCTGCCCAAATTCGTGACAGCAAAGAAATCTGTTTCTACGCAGTAATCCAAATCTAGTATGAACCTTACTATCAACGACTTTACTTGGCACAACAATGCGACAAAATAAGATAAGGAGAGGTTGCTACAGTAGTAACAACTTCCAAGACTCAAAAATAAAATAAAAGTACTGTAGTAAAAACATGGGTTGTCTCCCATAAGCGCTTTTCTTTAACGCCTTTCAGCTAGGCGCAGAAAGTGTATATCAAGTATTATCAAGAGGTGGTGTATCAACATTACCTTGGGCTTTACCCTTATCTTTCTTGTTGTTTTTCTTACTCTTTGATTTAGGGAATACATGTCTTCCCCCCGGTGTAGAGGTGAATTTCAGGGTGCCTTCTCCCATATCTATGACTGCTCCCAATAGTTTCAGCAGGGATCTTCCGAGTGTGATTTGTCCTGTTTCTACACATTCAATAACAAGATAATCAATGGATATTGTTCTTCCAAGAATGGTTGTATGCACACCCGCAGCTATTCCCTTAGGAGTTATAACGGAGTTATCAATAAGAGTTATTCCTTCTCCCCCTTCAACGAATCCCCAAAGTGTCAAAGATTCATGAATACTCTTAGGCATAAGGCAAAATTCAGACATAATATCACAATTGGCATGAAGAGTTTGATTACCGATAACAATTTTAATAGTGGGGTCCCATAATGAAGGTTCAGAGTTCACTAAAACTTGATCAAGACGGTTACGAACATATCTATAATTTTCATTCAAGCGAGATGCACTTGTCTTAAGAGTGTTTAATCTATTATAAATGCTAATAAGGGCTGAATCAAAGTTATTAGCTGAATCATGTGATGCAACCAACTTCTTTATGGCATTAAAAGCTTGATCCCCATTGCAATGAAGGAAATCTCCTCCCACTACAGCATCCAAGGCATATCTATAGCGAATCATAAGACCAAAATAAAAGTTACTAAGGAGCAAACTTAGAGTCGTTTGAGGTTCAGCTTTACGATAAGAAGTAAAAATTCTGGACCAAGCATCTTTAAAACTCTCCTCATCCCCTTGCTTAAAAGTGAAGACTAATTCTTCAGGTGAAGAAGTAACAGGTGCAGAGCTAGACATGGTAACAAAAGTAAAATGCAAGTAACTAATTTTTTTGTGTTTTTGATATAGAGTGCAAACAAGACAGTAAATAAAGTAAAGCTAGCAACTAATTTTTTTGTATTTTGATATAATGCAACAAACAAGAAAGTAAATAAAATAAAGCAAGACAAAAACAAAGTAAAGAGATTGGATTGTGGAGACTCCCCTTGCAGCGTGTCTTGATCTCCCCGCAACGGCGCCAGAAATTTACTTGCTGCGCGTAGTTGACGTATGTCTTTCCGTTCAACACGCGTCCGTTGGGAACCCCAAGAGGAAGGTGTGATGCGTACAGCAGTAAGTTTCCCTCAGTAAGAAACCAAGGTTTATCGAACCAGTAGGAGCCAAGAAGCACGTCGAAGGTTGATGGCGGCGGGGTGTAGTGCGGCGCAACACCAGGGATTCCGGCGCCAACGTGGAACCTGCACAACACAACCAAAGTACTTTGCCCCAACGTAACGAGTGAGGTTGTCAATCTCACCGGCTTGTCTGTAACAAAGGATTAGATGTATAGTGTGGATGATGATTGTTTGCGTGAAAACAAGTAGAACAAGTATTGCGATAGATTGTATTCGATGTAAAAGAATGGACCGGGGTCCACAGTTCACTAGAGGTGTCTCTCCCATAAGATAAATAGCATGTTGGGTGAACAAATTACAGTTGGGCAATTGACAAATAGAGAGAGCATGACCATGCACATACATGATATGATGAGTATAGTCAGATTTAATTGGGCATTACGACAAAGTACATAGACCGCTATCCAGCATGCATCTATGCCTAAAAAGTCCACCTTTAGGTTATCATCCGAACCCCTTCCAAGTATTAAGTTGCAAACAACAGACAATTGCATTAAGTATGGTGCGTAATGTAATCAATAACTACATCCTCGGACATAGCATCAATGTTTTATCCCTAGTGGCAACAAGACATCCACAACCTTAGAACTTTCTCGTCATTGTCCCGGATTTAATGGAGGCATGAACCCACTATCGAGCATAAATACTCCCTCTTGGAGTTACTAGCAAAAACTTGGTCAGAGCCTCTACTCATAACGGAGAGCATGCAAGATCATAAATAACACATAGGTAATAAATTGATAATCAACATAACATATTATTCTCTATCCATCGGATCCCAACAAACACAACATATAGCATTACAGATAGATGATCTTGATCATGTTAGGCAGCTCACAAGACCCGACAATGAAGCATAATTAGGAGAAGACGACCATCTAGCTACTGCTATGGACCCGTAGTCCAGGGGTGAACTACTCACTCATCACTCCGGAGGCGACCATGGCGGTGAAGAGTCCTCCGGGAGATGATTCCCCTCTCCGGCAGGGTGCCGGAGGCGATCTCCTGAATCCCCCGAGATGGGATTGGCGGCGGCGGCGGCGGCGTCTCTGGAAGGTTTTCGGTATCGTGGCTCTCGGTACTGGGGGTTTCGCGACGAAGACTATATGTAGGCGGAAGGGCAAGTCAGGAAGCGTCACGGGGGCCCCACACGCTAGGGCCGCGCGGGCCCCCCTGGGCCACGCCACCCTAGTGTGGCGGCGCCCCGTGGCCCCACTTCGTCTCCTCTTCGGTCTTCTGGAAGCTTCGTGGCAAAATAGGCCCCTGGGCGTTGATTTCGTCCAATTCCGAGAATATTTCCTTACTAGGATTTCTGAAACCAAAAATAGCAGTAAAACAAGAATCGGCTCTTCGGCATCTCGTTAATATGTTAGTGCCGGAAAATGCATAAATATGACATAAAGTATGCATAAAACATGTAGGTATCATCAATAATGTGGCATGGAACATAAGAAATTATCGATACGTCGGAGACGTATCATACCCATGCACCGATTTCATGAGGAGTGCAGGAATCTTGCAAGATGTTCAAAATCTGATTTCCAATGCAGGGTTGGAAGGTTTTGTTGTTGGTGAACCTTACCATTATGAAAAACTAACAATGTCAGTGGTGCAGGATTTTGAATTCCATTGGTCCCAACCTAACCCCATGGTTCGATATAAAATTTACAATAAAACTATCAACCTGCCCTTTGATGATTTTTGTGCAGCTATTAGAGTGCCACAATGGGGATTATGCGAGAAGGTTAGGGGACTTCCGCAAGAGCTCTTGAGTCTATACAAGATGATCTGTCAAGGGAGAAGCTTCTCAGATGAGAGTGGTAAAATTCGTAGTATTCAACTCCCAGCTATTCGCTATTTTGCTTACTTTATCACCAAGTGCGTACTTGCTAGAAAGAATGCAAATAAGTTATCTATCCAGGATTTGGTTTTCCTAGCTGCTGCATTGCAACGTGATAGGACTTATAATTTGGGTGCTTTGATAGCCTTTAGACTTGCTACTAACCGTGATAAAGGAGGAATTTGTGGAGGTCTCATCGCCTCTCGTTTGCTAGCTATGCATGGTATAGAACCTCACCCTCTTGATGTTCTGCTCTCCATAGAGAAACTTGATATTGTTTCCATGATAAAACATGACTTTGTTTCTGATTGGTCTAATTTGAATAACCTGTCTTACGAGATAACCTTTTACAAGAAAAAGTGGAGAACAACAAAAAAAACTGAAAGGCTAGTAGGATTGCCTGCACCTGCTTTGTTTAACCTTGATTCCAGGAAAAATTGGTCGGTCACAGAAGATGAACTTGATGCATACATAGAGGGGGTGGCCATCATGCAGGGGACGGCACGGAGGAGGCCGAGGAACCCCTTGACTTGTCATCCAATGCAGCGAGTTCTTCACATCAACATTTTGGGCATGTGGAGCCTTCACCCTTTTCTTCTGCAGAAGGACCTTATTATGACCACGCCATGTATGATCCACCGGCGTGGAACCCTGACCCTCGTTGGGGTTGATCTCCACTTAGGCCAAAATCCTAAGCTTGGGGGGAGGTATGCCGGCATCACTCATTCATTGCATATTACAATTGCCGGATACTTGTACATACTTGTTTCTCTTCTTAAGGTGGTTTCTAATAAGAGGGAGATGATATTTGGGGAAGTGTTGTCTAAAAACAGATTATGGACTAATACCAAAAAAAATCCTAAAAACAGCCAGAACGTTATTATCTAACTTTCATTAGTTGAGCACTTTTCGAGTTGAGCAGCGGAAGATTTTCGTAAAAATTGATTACTGTACTGCTGTCAAGTTTGACGGATTTCTGCTACTTTGTGTTTATGTGACTCTTTTAGTTTTCATTCTTTTGTTTTTGCTTTTGTTTCTTTCCTAAAACACAAAAAGACCAAAAATATTTCTGTTGTTTCTCTTACCATTTGTTTATTTTGGTTTCTTGTTCCTATTTTGCTTTATTTACTATCATTGGTTTGCTATGAGAAAATCCAAAAAGGTTTTGCTTTGTTTGCCTGTTTCCTTTTGTTCATGTTTCCAATTCGAAAACACCAAAAATATTTGTTGTTCTTCTTTGGTTTTGTAAAGTTTATTATGGAGTTCAACGGTCTTCGGTGGCTGGAGCTTGGTTTTCATTCCATATTATTCATGCTACACAAGTGAAAGGCAATAATGATGATCTACGACAACTCGACTGTGGTGAGAGGCTGGTATGAACTCTATTTGTTTTCATTTTTTTACATATACTCATCCATGTGAGCATGCTTAGTTGGTTCATGTGAGGTATATGTCATTTAATGAAAGTCTATTAGTTTATGATCTCTCCTGTTTAGCTCCAATTTATTAATATGAGTAGCATGTCATAAATATTTGTTTGCATTGTTTTATTCATAGATAGGTATGACATTGTGGTATCCTCCTCTGAATAATTCACTTGAATCGACTTGGCACATGCTCACGCATGCATATAACTGAACAAAGTCAATTAAGCCTTGATGATTTACTTTGCTTTAGAGTTCTTGTATCACTTTTATGCCTCCGTTAATTTATTTTGTCGCAAGCATGATTATGACAGTTACTGCTCTCTTGATTGTCGCTTCCAAGTCTATTGCTAGCCTTCACTTGTACTGAGCGGGAATGCTGCTCGTGCTTCCAAACCCCGAAAACCAAGTTATTCCAAAGTGTCCACCATAAATACCTATGCATGGCATTTCAAACCATTCCAAGTAAATTCTCATGTGCTACCTTTAAACCTTCAAAATACTTCTCAATTTGTGTCGATGTTTTATAGCTCATGAGGAAGTATGTGGTGTTTATCTTTCAACCTTGTCATTTACTCCTGACAGACTTTCATCAATGGACTAGTGGCACATCCGCTTATCCAATAATTTCGCAAAAAGACCCGGCAACGGGGTTCCCAACCCCAATTAATTAACTTTCATCAATAATTCTCTTCACATGTTTTTCCCTGATTTACCAGTAAGCAACTTAATTTGCAAATAGACAGTCCTCCATGGTATGTGAATGTTGGAAGGCACCCGAGGATTCGGTTAGCCATGGCTTGTGTGAGCAAAGGTTGGGGGGAGTGTCATCCATAATAAAACTAAAGTACGTGTGTAAACAAAAGAGAAGAGGGATGATTTACCTTGCTGGTAGAGATAACGTCCTTCATGGGAGCCGCTCTTGAAAGTCTGGTTGACGAGGTAGTTGGAGTGCCCACTACCATTCGTTGACAACAACAAACACCTCTCAAAATAATTTTACTTCTGTTTTTAAAAATGAAAAGCTCTAGCACATGTTGATCCCTGCTTCCCTCTGCGAAGGGCCATTCTTTTAATTTTACGTTGAGTCACCACCCTTTCTTTGAGCACCTTCTTGAGAGCACAATTGTCATTCTTAGTATAATATGCTTGTCCCAAAATGTGATTAACTGTGGTATAACTTTGATGCTTTTATCTTTGATAATCTCTACTTCCAGTCTTACGATGAACTTCAAAGGTGCCTGGGCATTTATGTTTTGCTGTACAAATACGGGCAAGCGAGATACCACTTTATCATATCCTTTTATGAACATTGCAATCTTGCTGATAGACATGATTCATGATGCTTATTATTAATTTGTTGGTACCTTTTCCATGATTGACATAGCTATTAGATGACTTTATTTGCATGTATCTTATTATGAATCGCCTAAGTACTTGTCCATATCATGAGAATATTTACATCATATGAATAAATGTGTTCGTGAAAGTTCTTTTATCACACTCAGTTGTTAACTGAATTGCTTGAGGACAAGCAATAAGCTAAGCTTGGGGGAGTTGATACGTCCAAAACGTATCTACTTTCCCGAACACTTTTGCTATTGTTTCGCCTCTAATTATTGTATTTTGGATACAACTAACACGGACTAACGCTGTTTTCAGCAGAATTGCCCTGGTGTCCTATTTTTGTGCAGAAACTCAACTTTCAGGAAAATCCCAGGGAATAATTGCATTGGGCCTATTTTCACAGAAGATTGACGGAGCCAGAAGACGAGACAGAGGGGGCCACGAGGCGCCCACCCCACCAGGCGGCGCGGTGGGCCCCTGGACTGCGCCAACCTATGGTGGCGGCGCCTCGGCCAGCCTCCGACGGTCCCCTTTCGACTACTTAAGCCCTCTGACCTTAAAACGCGAGGGGGTTCGACGAAAATTGCCAGAAGACATCCAGAACTCCGCAGCCATCGCGAAACTCCGTCTCGGGACCAGAAACTCCGTTCTGGCACTCCGCCGGCACGGGGAATTGGAGGAGATTGATGTCTACTCATGCTTCTTTTCCTGTAGACAGTGTTGGGCCTCCAAGAGCAGAGGTTTGTAGAACAGCAGCAAGTTTCCCTTAAGTGGATCACCCAAGGTTTATCGATCTCAGGGAGGAAGAGGTCAAAGATATCCCTCTCATGCAACCCCGCAACCACAAAGTAAGAAGTCTCTTGTGTCCCCAACACACCTAATAGGTGCACTAGTTCGGCGAAGAGATAGTGAAATACAGGTGGTATGAATAAGTATGAGCAGTAGTAACGGCGCTAGAAAAGTGCTTGCTGGTGTGTTGTTGATGGTGGTAATATTGCGGGCAGTAGAGATGCAGTAAAACAGTAAACAAGCAGCGATAGCAGTATTTAGGAACAAGGCCTAGGGATCATACTTTCACTAGTGGACACTCTCAACTTTGATCACATAACAGAATAAATAGATAGATGCTAGACTCTACACTCTCTTGTTGGATGATGAACACCACTAACTGTGTAGGATTACAAGAACCCTCAATGTCGGAGTTAACAAGCTCCACAATATTCGATGTTCATATTTAAATAACCTTAGAGTGCATGACAGATCAACATAACCAAACCAAGTACTAACATAGCATGCACACTGTCACCTTCACGCTACGAAAGGAGGCATAGATCACATCAATACCATCATAGTAATAGTTAACTTCATAATCTACAAGAGATCACAATCATATTCTACGCCAAGTACTACACGATGCACACACTGTCACCATTACACCGTGCAGGAGGAATAGACTACTTTAATAACATCACTAGAGTAGCACATAGATGAATTGTGATACAAAACACATTGCAATCATAAAGAGATATAAATAAGCACTTCACTATGCCATTCATAACGAGTGAATAAGTATTCTGTGAAATATAGCCTAAGATACCCACACGGTGCACACACTGTCACCTTTACACACGTGGGTCAAGGAGTCTCCGGAGATCACATAAGTAAAATCCACTTGACTAGCATAATGACATCTAGATTACAAGCATCATCATATGAATGTCAATCATGTAAGGCAGCTCATGAGATTATTGTATTGAAGTACATAGGGAGAGAGATGAACCACATACCTACCGGTACAGCCCCGAGCCTCGATGAAGAACTACTCCCCCCTCATGGGAGACAACAGCGTTGATGAAGATGGCGGTGGTGTCGATGGAGAAGCCTTCCGGGGGCACTTCCCCTTCCAGGCGGCGTGCCGGAACAGAGACTCCTGTCCCCCAGATCTTGGCTTCGCGATGGCGGCGGCTCTGGAAGGTTTCTCGTACCGTGGCTTTTTTTCGCCTCGAGGTTTTAGGTCGAGGGGGCTTAAATAGGCGAAGAGGCGGCGTCAGAGGGTCGAAGAGGCGGTGACACCATAAGGCGGCGCAGCCAGGGCCTGGGCCGCAACGGCCTACCTCCTGGGCCCCCTGTGGGTCCACTCTGGCGACTCTCGGGTGTTCTGGATGCTTCCGGGGATTCTAAGATGCTGGGCGTTGATTTCGTCCGATTCCGAGAATATTTCCTTACTAGGATTTATGAAACCAAAAACAGCAGAAAACAGCAACTGGCCCTTCGGCATCTCGTCAATAGGTTAGTTCCGGAAAATGCATAAATATGACATAAAGTGTGCATAAAACATGTAGATATCATCAATAATGTGGCATGGAACATAAGAAATTATCGATACGTCGGAGACGTATCAGCATCCCCAAGCTTAGTTTCTGCTCGTCCCGAGCAGGTAAACGATAACAAAGATAATTTCTGGAGTGACATGCCATCATAACCTTGATCATACTATTGTAAGCATATGTAATGAATGCAGAGATCAAAGCAATGGTAATGACATGAGTAAACAAATGAATCATATAGCAAAGACTTTTCATGAATAGTACTTTCAAGACAAGCATCAATAAGTCTTGCATAAGAGTTAACTCATAAAGCAATAAATTCATAGTAGAGGTATTGAAGCAACACAAAGGAAGATGAAGTTTCAGCGGTTGCTTTCAACTTGTAACATGTGTATCTCATGGATAATGTCAACATAGAGTAATATAACAAGTGCAATATGCAAGTATGTAGGAATCAATGCACAGTTCACACAAGTGTTTGCTTCTTGAGGTGGAGAGAGATAGGTGAACTGACTCAACAATAAAAGTAAAAGAATGGTCCTTCAAAGAGGAAAGCATCGATTGCTATATTTGTGCTAGGGCTTTGGTTTTGAAAACATAAAGAGAGCATAAAAGTAAAGTTTTGAGAGGTGTTCGTTGTTGTCAACGAATGGTAGTGGGCACTCTAACCCCCTTGCCAGACAAACCTTCAAAGAGCGGCTCCCATTTTATTTTTATTTTTGGGTGGCATTCCTTCCAACCTTTCTTTCACAAACCATGGCTAACCGAATCCTCGGGTGCCTGCCAACAATCTCATACCATGAAGGAGTGTCTTTTATTTTAGTTTTATTATGATGACACTCCTCCCCACCTTTGCTTTCTCAAGCCATGGCTAACCAAATCCTTCGGGTGCCGTCCAACAATCACATACCATGGAGGAGTGTCTATTTTGGTTAATTAATTTGGGACTGGGAATCCCATTGCCAGCTCTTTTTGCAAAATTATTGGATAAGCGGATGAAGCCACTAGTCGGTTGGTGAAAGTTGCCCAACAAGATTGAAAGATAAACACCACATACTTCATCATGAGCTATAAAACATTGACACAAATCAGAGGTGATAAATTTTGAATTGTTTAAAGGTAGCACTCAAGCAATTTACTTTGGAATGGCGGAGAAATACCATGTAGTAGGTAGGTATGGTGGACACAAATGGCATAGTGGTTGGCTCAAGGATTTTGGATGCATGAGAAGTATTCCCTCTCGATACAAGGCTTAGGCTAGCAAGGTTATTTGAAACAAACACAAGTATGAAGCGGTGCAGCAAAACTCACATAAAAGACATATTGTAAACATTATAAGACTTTACGCCGTCTTCCTTGTTGTTCAAACTCTTACTAGAAATTATCTAGACCTTAGAGAGACCAATTATGCAAACCAAATTTTAGCAAGCTCTATGTATTTCTTCATTAATAGGTGCAAACTATATGATGCAAGAGCTTAAACATGAGCACAACAATTGCCAAGTATCACATTATACAAGACATTTTAGAATTACTACATGTAGCATTTCCCGTTTCCAACCATATAACAATTAACGAAGCAGTTTCAACCTTCACCATGAACATTAAAAGCTAAGAACGCATGTGTTCATATGAACCAGCGGAGCGTGTCTCTCTCCCACACCAGCATTTATTCAAACAAAAACAAAAACAAAAAAAAACAGACGCTCCAAGTAAAGCACATAAGATGTGACCGAATAAAAATATAGTTTCAAGAGAAGGAACCTGATAATTTGTCGATGAAGAAGGGGATGCCTTGGGCATCCCCAAGCTTATATGCTTGAGTCTTCTTGAAATATGCAGGGATGAACCACCGGGGCATCTCCAAGCTTAGAGCTTTCACTCTTCTTGATCATAGTATATCATCCTCCTCTTTTGACCCTTGAAAACTTCCTCCACACCAAACTCGAAAAAAACTCATTAGAGGGTTAGTGCATAATCAAAAACTCACATGTTCAGAGGTGACACAATCATTCTTAACACTTCTGGACATTGCCCAAAGCTACTGGAAGTTAATGGAATCGAAAAATTCATCGAACATAGCAAAACAGGCAATGCGAAATAAAAGGCAGAATCTGTCAAAACAGAACAGTTTGTAATGACGAATTTTATTGAGGCACCAGACTTGCTCAAATGAAAATTCTCAAATTGAATGAAAGTTGCGTACATATCTGAGGATCACTCACGTAAATTGGCATAATTTTCTGAGTTACCTACAGAGAATTTTACCCAGATTCGTGATAGCAAGAAATCTGTTCCTGCGCACTAATCCAAATCTAGTATGAACCTTACTATCAAAGACTTTACTTGGCACAAAAATGCAACAAAACTAAGATAAGGAGAGGTTGCTACAGTAGTAACAACTTCCAAGACTCAAATATAAAACAAAATTGCTGTAGCAAAATAAACACATGGGTTATCTCCCAAGAAGTTATTTCTTTATAGCCATTAAGATGGGCTCAGCAGTTTTAAATGATGCACTCGCAAGAAATAGTATTTGAAGAAAAAGAGAGCATCAAGAAGAAAATTCAAAACACATTTAAGTCTAACATGCTTCCTATGAAAAGGAATCTTGTAAATAAACAAGTTCATGAAGAGCAAAGTGACAAGCATAGGAAGATAAAACAAGTGTAGCTTCAAAAATTTCAGCACATAGAGAGGTGTTTTAGTAACATGAAAATTTCTACAACCATATTTTCCTCTCTCATAATAACTTTCAGTAGCATCATGTGCAAACTCAACAATATAACTATCACATAAAGCATTCTTATCATGAGTCTCATGCATAAAATTATTACTCTCCACATAAGCATAATCAATTTTATTAGTAATAGTGGGAGCAAATTCAACAAAGTAACTATCATCAAATATAGGAGGCATATTGTATTCATAATCAAATTTATCCTCCATAACAGGTGGCACCAAAAGGCTACTATCATTATAACTAGCATGTGTACCCGCGCATTCGCGCGGCTAGAATTATATTATTTTAAGAATATATGTTTTAGAGTTACATTTGACTCATGATTTGTCTTTTAATATTTTTGGAGATTAATTTTCTCTATGTATCTTCCCATAGAAAACCCGTTTCTATTAACATTCGACATGTTTTTATGAAAACATATAAACTCAATTAATTTCAAAATTCAAAGATAAATGAGTACAATGAAGTTCAAATAAATACAATTTAATATTATAAAAAATATTCTTATGTTTATTGAATGTCCGGTTGGATAGAAAAAAATAAAATTGACTGATTGATTCCATATGAAATCAGTTGACTTGTTCTGAAACAAATTAAATTCATTTTCAATACACCTTATCCATAAATACTTTTTCAAAATTTATTTGATTTAAAAAAAACATTTATCAATAATAGCATGTGGTACCCTATTGAAAAGGAAAATATTAATGTGTGGTTTTTCCAAATTTGTATTCCACATCTTGATGCATTACCTTCTACTGATTCACCGGGTAAAATTATTTCCTCTACAGACCAGACACTTTCTTTCTTTAAAGAAAACCTAACCACATTCATCTCTAAAGTAGGTCTCTTCCTTTATGAAATCCCATGAAAATAGATACTACTCGTCTCTTACCTTTAATCTTATCTCCCAGATAGGCTCTTGTACCAATTAAAGTGCATTGCTCATGCATCACTAAATCTTGATAGCGCATGTTTTTTGTTAGGTCCGACCAAGGCTGGTTCGTGCGTTGTACCCGGATCTGCGGCGCTCACAACCAATGATACATCTCGTTGTCGTAGGTGTGAAAAGGAAGAGAGAGAGGCTGCTAGAGCATGGAGGATCATATGAGGCCTTTTGGTGGAAGCTTCTCCGAGTATGTTGTTATCTTTGTCTTAGCCGGATGTGGAACTGGTACTCAGATCTCTGTCTATTAAATTAATTGAGACACAAATCCATTTAGACCCACTTTTAAGCAGTTTTGTTTACATTGAAGCCCAGAATATGATTTTTTATTTAGGAGATATCCTCGTGTATAATGGTTTTCTATGTTATTAGTTAACAGTATAACGTAACTAGCTAGGCCTCACCACAGCAGTTTAGAGTCTTTAACCGTTCGATCGAGCGCAAGGACGAACCAGATAATTTCTTCCTCCCGCACCGTCAATTGGGCCCCGTTTGCTCCTTTTGTCGACTGAGTTGGCCGGATCAACGTTAAAAGGGCTGCTACTCCAGAGGTTGTTTTCGGTGCCTTCTCCTGAACTAGGCTGGCGTGGCCCGTGGGCCGCGAGTTGAGAGAGGATCTATGACTTTGTTTCATCCCTGCAGTCTCAAACGATCGGCCAGAGGACTTTCCGTATGTAAGGAACGGTGGAGCAGCGATGGGCCCAGTCCTTTTGTGAAGGCGGAGCGACGGGGAAGGACATGGTGGCGCCGCCGCCGTTTCTTCGTGCTTAATGCCACAGAAGGTGGCCGAGGCTTCCGTTTCCTCACCTGCCAGTAGTAATGGGCGACGGTTTCCGTCTTGGCCAACTTGCTTGCTTATTTAGGCACTCAGAGGGCAGGGGCATCAGTTCGTGGGAGAGATGTTGGGACTGGAGCTTTGGCTACAGGTTACAGGAGAACAGGGGGCAAACGGAGAGGGACATAGACCTGGATCTGAGCCTCAGGATCTCTGGGCGGTGCTATGGACCCATGGCCAATAGAGACCGTCGACCAGATTGAGGAGTACCAGGGCGCCTTCGCCCGGATCGACCTCCTCGATTGCCAGAAGGAAGGTATGTGTAGAAGGATAAACATTAATCCTCTATTTCCCGCAAAGAAGAACTAATCCGCCATTGGAGGCTCTTGCATATTTGGCTGTAGCTGATCAACCAGTTCTTCGTGTTTGTTCCTACTGCTTACAGCCGATCAATCAGTTCTTCTTGTTTGTTCCTACTGTTTTCCATGTCAACGTTTTGATGTAGTAGAGCATGCGGTTGAACAAGCAAAAAGGCAAATCCATGTGGGACAACACAGCGCAGACACGGCAAGCTGGCCAGCTCCGACGGGTTGGGTGAGAGCTAGCATCCTTGCGTTGGAGAGAAGAGGCGATATCAATTTTTTTCTAATCGTGCTACCATCTACCAATTGAAATTTGCATTGGAGGTGCACTCTTACAGAGATGCCATATGATAATAGATTAAATTTTCTCCTAAAGTGCCCTAACAAGCGCCCCTATATTTTCGTGCGGCATCCGCAATGGAGAGGCTACAACAACGGCAATGATGTCCGCCACCCACAAAACTCTCTCGAGAATTAAGAGTATTAGCAACACAATTCTGTTATTGTGGTACTTGTTCTTTTCATAAAGAATGCAAGCTCAAGAAGCTAGATGCCATGGGGAAGAAAAATACACTCTTTGCAACTCCTCGGTTGCTTAGCAAGATGGATCATTTTTTTCCACTGCCTTGTGTTTCTAGAGTTGATGTACACTTTGGTATATATTGTTTCCCACCGGTTAATAAGTTGTAATTATGGGATGGTGCTTAGTAGTATAGTGTAACTCCTAAGTTCATATTTGAGTTCATCCTACACTATTGTAATTTCTTGTTTTATTTTACAACAGAATTGCAGTTCGTACGATCTTACAGCTATATATATTTTTCATGTATTCTTGTACCGTGTGCATAGTGAATATTCCTTTTATATTGTAAATTTTTCTTGCCAGCTGGGCTACTATTTGTTTAATTTGTCAATCTAGGCATTCCATCTTCAATTAGAGAGTGTTGAGTATTTCCTGAGTGACGACAGTCAACACAGAAATGACATTAGAAGCTGGACAAGCAATCAAAGAAATCGGATGAAAACAAGAAAATGAAAAGTTGCATTAGTTCCCCTGAAAGTAAGTTTTCTTTGTGATATTCCCACGTGATTTCCTTCAGCTATAGTATTATTTACTGAAATTTGCTATTCTTATTCCGGGAGAATGATACAACTCCATTAGATTTTGGCATGCCCGTCGGAGGAAATAATGAAATTGCTAATGGCAGTGTTTTAAATGTGCACCGATGTTCTCTTCTGTGCGTTATCAACATTTTAATGTCTGGCCATTATTACTTTTGAAGTATCGGTTGATGTGTTTCCATTCCTTTTGTAACATGATCTTGAATGCTCATCTCATGTTTGTGTATATGCTATATTTGCAGAAGGCAATGAGCCAATGAATTCAGAAACAGAAGCACACAAGAATGTGGAAAGTGACTTGCTGCTAGCAACGAGGAATTACGTCCACAAATTCACATCATTTCATGAAGTAATCTGCATCTCTTCCAGTCTTTGAATCTCAGCTTTAGCAAAACCAGTTCTGTGGCACCCGCCGAGGTATATCTAAGAAGCTGAATGTGTTGATAGCTTTTCTTGATTAGCTTGCCTTATGTTTTTTCTTTACATTTAAACTATACATGTTCATCTTATTACTATTCCTTGTGGGCAATGTGTAGACGATCCTAGCTAACTGCTTGCTTGGATACTTATGGAAAACTTACTATTCCTTATTTTATTTTCTAAGTCTCTCTCTGGACCTTATATGACTATTGTGGTTTCCGATACTTTTTTCTCTTTAAAATGGACGGGCGCGGCAACGCGCGCTTTCCTGTTCTAGTTACTCTGTATTATTTGTAGGATATACACTGGAGTTCTTTACTCGCGGCCAATCCGTCTTTGTTTTTTAGTGATCCGATTTTATTTATCTAATTCTAAATATTGTTTCTCGAACAAACCAATAGCAAATATACGCATCTTAGTACAACAAAAGATGTGTCCATCCATTACGTGTAATACATCTTTGTTCATAGTTTATATACTTGGCTGCAACTGTTGACATATATATACTTGAAAGTAGTCTCTGTAAATAATAATCTGCATTATCACGTGCTTTGTATCTTTGGATTTAAAGAAAGCGAGTTGCAGATAGAATACATCATCCATTATTCAATATAATTTATAGTGTGGTTTCGTATAAAGTCTTCCTGGCTATAACATGGATGCGCTACTTTCCATCCCACAGGTTTATGTTTTAATCATGATTGGGCGCTCATATGGACTTACCTAAATAGTAAAAATATTAGAAAATCTATGTGTATACTATATTGTCTGCGCTATCTCACTTGGTCATCCTTCTTTGTTTCCTACCCTTGATAATGCCACATATGGTTAATCATGGTTAAATACTTGCTTTGAACCATCTTCAAATGGTGTGCATATATTGTTCCAATTGCATAGTCTCTTTCATCGTTTCTCCCGCTTCTTATTTGATTTTCCATACAAATTTTGAAGGACCCATAGTTCAATCTTTTTCATAGTTCATGCATTTGATTGAATACATCATTGAGCAATCAATCAAATCACGATAGTATTGCATTGCAATACTGGAATTTGTATGCTGGCTTCATGTATTCTATATATCACACTATTAGAACTTACAGACAGTGTTGTTGTTTGAGGCTACAATATTGCTTTGAAGGTCATTCTTGCTGTCATCTCTTATATTTCATTTTGCTATTTGTTCATTTTTCTTCAATGTAGTATCCATCCTGTTTGTCTTTCATGGTCCCTGTGCGTTGCATCTCATTCTCCAATTTTGTCAGTGCTGTGGCCTGAGAAGAATTATAAAGGTTGTAGTTGTCAATTGATAATATAAATATGAAGATTCATCTAAAATAAGTGAGTTCTCGGTTGTAATTACCTTGATGATTCAGTTCAGAAGTACCTCTGAAGGTTAGGCGTGACTCCGATGTTCATGCCTCTATTGTTGCTTGGTGACTTGGATTGTTGTTACTGCGCGTGATACATGAATCTTCATCAAAGTTTAGATTTTCGATGGTGTGTTGGCTTGAATATTCACCGGCATGATGACCTGAATATTTACCAACATTGACATGCAAGTCGCGTCGTCGACCTGCAAGGCTGCAAGTGGCTGACATGAATTTCGGTTGGACTGTGTTGGGTCTAGCTGATGGTTTGCGTTTTGAGAAGACATGGCTAATTCCCCTCGAATCAAATCCTGTTTTCCTATAACATAATCGAATGAATCAAAACCTATAGCGATTGGTAATGAATCAAAATCTAGCATCAACAATGTTGAGAATTATTATATAAGAAAACAGTAACTGAAATTTCTTGTCAATTGAATAGACAAATAACTAAATCTATCGGAAACTTGCGGACATACCTTTTGCCCAAATTCCTCTTCAATGTTCCGATATGCTGTGTTTCCTTCATGGCGTAGATGGCTCTCAAGCCGTCAACCTTTTTTTTCACATGGAAGAAGCAGGCGGACATGTGGTGTTTCACTGGTGGTCAACATGATCAAAGGAAACAAAACAATTATTTTTTTTCGTAGCTGAGGAATGACACACATATCACTCTGATTGGGAAGTTCTGAGCCCTTACCTAAGGATGGAATGTTTAACATTAGGGCACAATACCGGTAACCATGCAACGCTAATGCAGTTAAAACTCTAATCTAGTTGCCTCTACTCTTTTACACAACCTGAGGATTGGATCTGCGTAAAAAACAAATTGCTAGATGCTTTCTACCGACCATAGTCCACCATGGGTATAAAATCAAGCGTGAGTGCCTGACCATGCAGGTATGCAGCTATGTGCAAAATAAATAACCGGAAGATCAAGTTAGCTAGACCCTACCGTACATGCAATTGAACCGTCCAGGAATATACCATCGGTGGAGGCATGTCGTGATGCGAGTCAATTGAGCAGCTTTCTATCTGATTAAGAAACAATAGAGTGCATTGTCTACCTGAGATATGATGAGATTTTAGACGAATCTATTGGAGGCTTCTTAGGATGTAGCCCGACTGCTGGACAACTCGCCGGACTACTCAGCCCTGCTAGATCAGCATAGAGATTCAAAACTGTTGGATATGAACGACTTGCAAGCTACCTATTTCTGTGTCTTCCCGAGATTCCGGCCGCCGCCGATGCCCGTATTTCCGCGTCTACCGACTCAAGATTGAACATTGTTGCTTTGACGGTTGATCTGTTGAAACCCTCTCTTCTCATTCATCTTGATGTGACCAAGATAAAATTGAGTGATGGGGCAGCGCAAGGATTCCAAGCTTGGCGTTGGAAAAGCCAATTTGGGTGACAGCCGCTGGAGAAGTTGTGTGATCGTCAGAATCGTTGGCGTGAGATCGCCGTTGTTCCGTCGAGCTAGCTTCATCCGAGTAATTGAGATATGACTTGTTGCACCGATCTCATCGGTTAGAGGCCTTATGCTTGCCGACAATGTTACTTCATCTCCAGATCCGTATATGGGTTTTTTGGGGTAGAGATAAGGATGGATCAATCTGTTTTTTTTTTAACTAACCTCTATTTTGGAGTTTGTAATACATACGGTGCATAAAGAATTTCCTCAACAGCCCACGCGCATATATATGGTTAGGTGCCAATTCCATAGATCTCAACCATTCAGATCTTATGGCTTTGGATGGATAAATCTTAACCATTGATTCTTTGTTGTTTTAATAATATAACTAGCGGCGTGTCCCGCGCATTTGCGCGGCTAGAATTGTTTTGTGTTGGTATATTCATATTTTTATTTTATTTTATTAGTTTTTTAGCTATGAGATATGGTGTTTACGATAGATATTTTGAATTACTAACATGTAGTATAATTATATCATAAAACAACATAAAATTTATCTTGGAATCTCCTTTTTTTTCTATCTTGAACTTCTTCAGTTTAATTTCGATCTTAACGAATACCCATCGTTGTGAGTAACATTTTTTGTTTGTGCAATGGCATGACTCAAGTCCTTTTGAAGAATGTTTTACTATCGTCAGAACAATAATTTCCTATTTAATCTCGACTTTACCACTCTTTTCCTTTGCATCCAGGTGTCAGAAATATTTTTAGTAACCACTTTCATGCAACCTCCCATCTTTCGCATGTCATGAAAAATGATACACTTTGAGAATAATGTCATGAAAAAAGATACACTTTGAGAATAATGCCGGACTAACCATGTCTACATGGGTTTCTAGCCTTCATGAGCTCCACTAATGATCTTGATTTCATACACGACTCAACTCTTCTTTACGAAGACAATTTAATCGGAATCGACTTCATGCATTGGGTGGTCCGTTCGAACAGGTTTGTTTCAATGGAACAGAATAATAAAGTTGAGTCCAGCACTGCTTGAGTCTGCGCGCGTGATCAAAAATCCTCAAGCCCAGCTAATGCGAACTATCGTTGCACAGTTGAGTAGATCACCGAATGCTATGTTGCCATTGGAAGTCCGACTTGTGTTGGTTGTAAATATCAGTCACACTCCATCTGAACATTGTTTGCTAAAGCACAAAGTCTAATGATAAGGCAATGTAAACGCATGGAACCTAATAGCTTCTACTAAGACGTGTATGGGTAAATATAATAATGGGACCATGAAATCTGAAAATATATGTAAATAGCTTTAGTGACAACAGAAAGAACATGCTGCAGAGATGAGGCAAGGAGGAAGTGAAAATTTAGAACAGGCCTCCATGTCCAGGTATAGTTCAGCATCTGGTCTTGTCATATGATCTTGACGCCGGTCTCTGCAAAAAGAATGGAAAAATGTGATTAGCAAAGTGAGAGAAAGAGGAGAGGAAACACATGATGCTTGACTAATGTCCGACGCTTTAGTGTGGCTGCGGCGGCTACCTCGCTCCACCACCATGGTGGACACGCTTCCGTTCAGCATTCCCTGTCGCGAGCACCCGGCCACAGCCTAAACATGACGAAATTGTCGGGCCGTTTCCTGTCGGCCTGTTCCCATCCTCTTCCCCCCACTACTTGAGAAGCAAGAAGGCACGAACGGAAAGACCGTTCGCTGTTTCAGTTCGTCCGCCTGCATCTTTTGAAATAAAGTAAGAAGGCAACATAACATTCAAATGCAACAGTTCCCATATATCTGCTATTTAGATGAAAACATCTCGCAGCTTACCGTATGCTGGACTTCCTGCCTTTTAGCTGTTGAAAGATAATATTGACTTCTGCTTCAGTGATGTCAAGGCGTCAGTGATTGTACATTGGTGTGGAGAACTTGGCAGCAAAATCATCATGAGCCGATGATAATGAACTCGTCGTTGGCGTTACGCCCGCGAGGCCATGTGCGGATTCGACCTCCCTCAGTGTTTGTCTGTTGTCAGGTTTCAGTTCATTAATCATTATATTTTGTTCATATGTATAATGAATTTAGTTTCGTGTCCGCCATAAGCAACTCAAGATTACATATTGTATGGCACCTAAAACCATTCAGAAAATATCTATGGGGAACCTTGGAGGAGATGGAAACCTGAAGCTATCAATGCCTCAACTCGAGCTGCCTGGTTGCCATAGTCGTCCTCCCATGCCTCTTCTTAGGTCAATGGTTAGAGTAGCTTCCACCTCTCGATGCTCAGAAGGTGCAGTGCATCTATGCTGCAGCGCTGCTTCTGCTCTGGACCTAGATGCATATGATTTTTCCTCATCTGTTCATGCCACTGATTGCTGCAGAAAGTAGATTAAAAAACGATTAAATATGAATGGAGAATGAAGACAGCCGAGGGAGATCAAAGAGAGAGAGATGGGTATAATAAGCGCCGGGTCAAGCACGCCGCCGTCTCCACTGGAGCGCGCCAGATTGATACCGCTAATTCGACATACGGACTGGTCTAAGAACCTGAGGTAGACTCAGAGTACCTTTACGTGTTCGTCAGCTTCTTTGGCGCGAGATCGCCATCGAATCCAGCGAGCTAGCTTCACGGGAGCAGAGTCGGCCTTGTTGATTAGAGCTCATATATCTGAGGCTCTATGTTGGCCGGGTGTTTGTTGCCGTCTCCAGATCCATGGATGTTATGATTGTTGTTGCACGCTGTATATTTGACGCACATCCTTGTAGTACCTAACTCGTTGATATCTAATACTTTCCCGTGGCATTTCCCGCGGGTTTAAATCGTGGCCGTGTTGATCGGAGCAGGCAGCAGCAACCACATCATATGAGGCGGATAGAACGCTTTTTTTTCCTGTAGAGATGAGGCTGGGTCGTTTTTTTTTAGGTGAAAAAGGCTAGATCGATTTACTACTCTGTACCTTTTTCTCTTGTTAGGACAGAGGCTACCGTGACATTTTTGTTTTGCACTATGTTGTAAAGCGAGGGATATTGAATGGACAGAGGTTCATTACCCAACCAAGAATCTTCCCAAAATCGTGTTTCCAACCCATTTCCTACCTGAAATTGACCTTTACTGAAGAAATCATCTTTCACTTTCATTAAACCCTTCCAAAACGGTGAGTCCGAATCTTTTGTTTGAACCTGAGATAGTGGTTTTGAATGCAAGTATTTGTTCATGATTAACTCATGCCATACCCCGTCTCCATGAAGTATTTTATATAGCCATTTAGTAAGGAGGCATACCTTGTTGAGCGGCTCATGCATATCCAGTTAAATGATCAAGAAGATAATTTTACTTGGAAGTTGACAAGTAATGGTGTTTTTTACAGTAAAATCACTATATTTAGATCTCATGAATGATAACACTCAATTTTTGCATAAGGATATTTGGAAGTTGAAAGTACCACTAAAAATAAGAATTTTTATGTGGTTTCTTCACCGCAAAGTTATTCTAACAAAAGATAATCTAGCGAGGCGTAATTGGCACGGTAGTTTGAAATGTTGCTTTTGTAATCAAGATGAAACAATAGAACATCTCTTTATATCTTGCCCGCTGGTTAAAATTATGTGGCGCATAATACACATAGCTTTGAATATCACACCTCCCAACAATATTACACATCTCTTCGGTGACTGGCTGTTGGGTGTTAATAAACATGAAAAAATGCAAATCCAAGTTGGAGCTTGTGCACTAATATGGGCTATATGGAACACTAGGAATGACTATGTGTTTAACAAAACAAACAAAATATCTTTTTTGCAGGTTATTCCCCTCACTACACACTGGATCCGTACGTGGTTCTTGCTACAGCCGGAGGAGCGGCGACAGGATATGGCTATTGGGTGCAGCCGTTTGGAGATGGTTGCTCGGGATTTGTTCAACCAGTTCAGCTGGCGACCTGTTTTTCGAGTGACATGTTGATTAGACATATCACGTATCTCTTAGTTTTATTTCGATGGTTGATTCATGTAGCGACCTTATGTGATCCTTGAATTGTAACAGACACGATACCAAATAATGAAATAAATGAGGCCGTATGCATCAATTGATGCAGAGGCCGGGGTATTCCCATTTCGAAAAAAAACCTTTTTCTCTTGTTGGAGTGATTAACACACGGTGGTTTTTTTTTTCCTTTTAGAATCCTATATAATCGGAAACAATTTCTACCGGAAACCAATACTATGTTTATCATCAATATAGATTTTTTTCCTTTTAGAATCCTATATAATCGGAAACAATTTCTGTCGGGTGCAACGTGACAGATTTTGTATGCAAGATATTATATGCTGGTACAAGTTACGACTCTAGTTTTTTTCTTCGTACGTGGCTCTTTTAAATCCAAGCCGTTCCCTTTCAAGTGCTAAATCTGAGCCGTTATTTGTCTTCTGTCTTAATTATATAACTAGCAAGGTGACCCGCGCACTTGCGCGGCTAGACAATCTTTGGGCATTAGATTATTTATGGATGTTATACTTTGTTGTCACACTTTTGAAATTATTACTCAATATTTATATATATGTTCAATATTTTCGAAATATTTATTTAATTTAAAATTATGATAATTAAATATTTTTCTCACATATGTTAATTTATACTAATAATTTTCAAATAATAAATTGGTTTGATGTTTCATTATGCTTGCATTTATGTTATTCGTTTTTGAAATACATCATATAAATGCATGGATTGGATTATCGGGTTTTTTCTGGTCTCGAAATATTAACAACCCTGTTTTTTTCCTGATTATTTGCCAGATTTTTATGCGGAATTTCACGCGGCCAGTGTAATTCTTCCTACCGGCCATGCAGGAAATCGTGTGGATGGAAAAACTGCCTGAGGAAGAAGAAAAAGGCGAACCAAGTGAGATCGCGGAAACAATTACATCACCTATTTTGCTACTATTTTCTATGGCGGTTCTATCTTTAAAACGCCAAACCAAGCGCGGCCTAATATGTTTCGAATAATTGATTTGTTTTCGTTTCGTTATGCTGCTAAATATTTTCATAATATTCATCTTTTTAGGGATTATATGTTAGTTTGTATGGCTTATTTTTGTATTAACGTTATTCAATTTTTGAAACACATATGTGTATCCGTTTTTTTTTAGATCAGCACGCTTATTTTTTGAAAAAATCTTTCATACATTTTTAGTAACATTTTCTCACTTATTTATTTGGCATCGAGCCTTGTAGGTCGAAGTAGATTAGGTTTATCTTGAACCCTCGAATCTTGCACCATACGGAAATAGCCAAAACAGACATTTCCATTGCTGGGAATGAACTTGCTACACATTTCAGGCATTTTGAACTGGTTGAGACTATGTTGATACCATCATCCTTGCATAAGCTAAGCCAATTCGGCCAGCTCCGATCACAATCACGGCCTGCCCCTTGAGCAAATTCCCAAGAACCTCTACGCTATTAACCTTTGATAGATCATACTACCAAGCAAAATCAAGTTGCACTAAAATTCACTTTGCTAGTGGTAGCAATGACAGGTAAGATAAAGCTAGATTAGAAATCAATTTTCCGGTAGTTTCAGTCACATGTGCAGGAGCCATCCGTTGTAGAGGCCAGCCCTCATGTACTGGTCGACCTCCACTGTCCTCCGACCAGCAGCCACCGGAAGTGACACCCCCAGCTCCGCCGTCATCTCCGTCAGCCCCTGCGTACATCCATCATGATAGTTGTTAAGAGATACGGGCTTCAGAGAATTAAAATGCTACAGTATCGTGGTAGAAATTCAAATCAATTCAGTCGTTCAAAGAAAAAATCTATCGATTGTAACTACATACATCGGTGTTGCCGATGGCGATGCCATCCATGTTGGCAGTATCGACATTGACGTTGTTGTACCCTACGGCCATGTTGCCGAAGGCCGTCCCACCAGCACGAAGAAGAACACTTGCCCCCAGGCCTTTTTGTGCTGCAGATTAAGTAATATATAGTCGAATGAAATTCAGAGGTTAACTGTTGTGAGCTACAACATGGAGTTACGTAGATTTTGCAGAAAACGGCTTAGTGTTTGCCTAATACTCAACAATTTACGGTCACAGCTCCATACATGTCTGCAAACACCAAGATTAATTCCCACTTTCAAAACAAAATACTCTTTTTAGATACTATAGATAAATTTCAGAATAAGCAATGGCCTGAATTTATGCATGTTCTGCTAGCTAATTTGATCATTGTATAATTATATTTGAGGCAAAGACAGAACACTGAAAAGAATTCTAGCAAATACGTGAAATACAGCGACGGAAAGGACAAAAGATAAGATTAGAATAGAACCTGCCAATTCAAGCATGAATATATCCTGCTTGCTAACAATCAGCATGGCCACGGTTGTCAGGTCCTCGGCGTCGCCGTTCACCTTGCGCAGAGGCAACTTCTCCCGTTGTGCCGTCGATAGGCCAACGTACCGCTGCCTGTTTTACCATCGATCTGCCAACGTACTGCTGTCCTGCTGATCTGTCGTGACGTCGATCTGCCGGCATCCGGCTGATTTTCCATTGCTTATATATGGATCACCTTTTGGATTTGATGTGATCAATCGGAGGGAGGAGGCGATGCACCGTGCGCAAGTGAAGATATGCCAAATGCGTAGAATTTAAGGATACAATTTTCTTGCCTCGCGAATGAGCGTAGGAAGGTGGACGGTATTGAGGAAAGCTGCACCACCAGCTAGTCAGCCATAGATTTCCTAGCGGCATCCCCATAGATGGCGGCGGACACCCAATCTGTTTTAAAGATCCAGTACACATGCATCCTCTTCTTCTAAATCAACCAACGCGGCATAAAATCTGTAGCGGAATAAGCATGCTGGATTGCTAATTAGTCATTCCTGTCTGGCAACATAAAATATAAGATTCAGCGATTATTGGAGAGGAACACGTTGTTGAGAAGAGCTGGACATGCTAGATTTCATCGTACCTTTCTAGTGAATGAACTCCAAGACGGATGGACAATTGACTGATGTGTGCAGATGCCATCGATTACGGTGGAAAATTAGTCCCATATTGATGATTTTCGTGGGCTGGTTGTTGAAATAGTCGGCCGGTGGACACGATCGGTTTTTTCATACCTCACCGGTGGTGGATCAATGGGAGGCAGGAGGCGATGCACCGTGTCCAGCTGAAGATATATCAAAAGCGGAGAACCTTGCACATCTATCTCTGTGTTCTGTAACCTTCTTAGATCGGACTTGTGTGTTTTACCTTGGACATTTATCCGTGAAATTTTTTAATTTCTTTCTTCGATATATATATATATAGTGCCCGATAAATCTCAACTGCCAGTCGATAGGTGTCAGTTTTGTTTCTCTAGATTTCATGTTCCTGCCCGTGGTTGGTGGTTGTACGTACGTGCATCTCTCTTCGTGCCATGGTATACGCGGTTGGTGGTTGTACGCTGCTTGTTTATGGTTTGCTTACGATTCACCGGTCCGGTCACAGGAGGTGAGCGTTTCAATCGGCCGGATATTTAGGGTGAAGTAAGCCGGATATTCAGGTGTCGATGACGCTGGTTAGTTTCAAGAAGATTAATTTGAAGTCGGCTCACAAACTCAGCATACATTGAATGGATTGTATATAAGTGGTCCTGGTTTAATTTGTACACCTTTTTCTCTTTTTTCGTGCGTACCGATTTTTAATCTGAATCACATGATTTTGCATACGTGCTGGTATGGATATCTATTGAGTTTTTTTTTGTAACCGATTCAGGTTTTGTACGCCTTCTTGTTTTTTCGTGTGTGGGTGTTGCATACGTGCTGGTAGAGATGTCTATTCAGTTTTTTCTTGCCGACCCTGGTTTTACACGCCTTTTTTTTTCCATGCGCAGCGATCTATCCAAATCCGTTGGTTTTACATTGTCTAATCTTCACCATTGGTTGTCTTGTACTTTAATTATATAATAGATCCTAGGTTTGACCAAGATTTAAACAAGTTTAAAACATAAAATGAAACGGTAAGCCTGGATCCTTCTTAGTCATTCTAGAATGAAGCTTTTAGGGGTTCTTGAAATCTCAATGTTTGAAACCCAAAACCACTTCTCTTCATGGTTGACTTCATAAGACAGAGTTTAGGGTGTTAGGGGTAGATACATGATTTGTCGGGTTAATTTGAATATGTCTAGACATGCATGCTTATTTATCAACTTGAATGCTTACTATATGACATAAGAAGACTATATGTGTGTTGGTCAAATCCTATGTTTGACCAAGATTTAAACAAGCATAAATCCTGAAAATGAAAAGGTAATTAAGCTTGGATCCTTCTTATTCACTCTAAAATTAAGCTTTTGGTGGGAAGTTTTTGAAATTTCCATGTTTGAAACCCAAAACCACTTCTCTTCATGCTTGACTTCATAAGACATATATAGTTAAGGGCCAGGGGTAGATACATGCTTTTTCTGTTTTGAATATGTCTAGACCTTGTTCATATCGATCAACTTGAATGCTTACTATATATATATGACATAAGAAGGCTATGTGCTTTGGTTTTCATTTTTTGATTTTTTCTGAATGTTTATGCCCATTTGAATCTTGGTCAAGTCCTAGGTTTGACCAAGATTTTAGCAAGTTTAAAACACATGAAAATGAAAAGGCAAGCATGGATCCTTCTTAGTCATTCTAAAATGAAGCTTTTGGGGGGGTCGATCTTGAAATCTCAATATAATGTTTGTAACCCAAAACCACTTCTCTTCATGCTTGACTTCATAAGACAAAGTTAAGGGTTAGGGGTAGATCGATACATGCTTTTTTCTGTTTTGAATATGTCTAGACCTTGTTGATCAACTTGAATTCTTACTATATATGACATAAGAAGGCTATGTGCTTTGGTTTTCATTTTCTGTTTTTTTAATTTTATGCCCATTTGAATCTTGGTTGAATAATAGCTAGGTTTGATCGACCAAGATTTAAACAATTTTAAAACATGAAAATGAAAAGGCAAGCATGGATCTTTTTAGTCACTCTAAAATGAAGCTTTTGGGAGGTTCTTGAAATTTCCATGTTTGAAACCAATAGACTTCGTAAGATCGACCGACTTTATGGTTAGGGGGTAGATACATGCTTTTTCTATTTTGAATATGCCTAGAACTTGTTCATCAATTTGAAATTTCCATTTTGAAACCCAAAACCCCAAATCCGTGTCCGCCGTTGTGGGGGTTTATATCTCAACAAAAAAGTAATGCGGACTATCTTGACGGAAATGGAACTTCGTGATATAGTTTATCATTTTACCGTGAAAAGTAATGCCTACAATAAATGGTAATTCGTGATAGTTTATCATTTTCGAGTGGGGTACATAAGATACGGGTCAAAATGGCGCCTCTACATTTTTAAGATAAACTAGGCCATATTTTAGTGCCAATTCCCAACTCTTTACGATTTTTAGTGTTTTTAGCCAGTTTCACACATTTAAATGACTATATGCTGATTTATTGGAAGTAATTCAAATTTGAAATGTAGGTGTGTTATAACTTGGTCATAGAAATCCCCCAAAATCATTTTTAGATTCATATTACTTACACTATATACATAAACCAATGATAGTACTGAAATATTCAACCCCTTTGAATGGATAATCATGTCGACCATTTTGATCTGGTTTTGAAATAAAAAAATGAAACCCTTCCGCATTGAGTGCTCATATGTAGGTGTACTAGTGGACAGGGAAAATAAGAAACCCGTGATAGGGTAATAAAAAACATTTTTCTTCACAAAATGGACTATCGTGTATGAAGATTCATGGGTTTCAAGCCGAATAATATATATAGTTATATATGGCCATATTTGTGACATATTTTATTATAATGTGCCCAAATTGGGCATGGTGGTGCATCTAGCCAGTCCCAACAATGATTTAAAAGTTTGCCTTGGTTCTCGTAGTAACATGTGCACGTGGGAAATTGAAGAAGCAAGGCAAACTCCAACATATATGAATGGTGAGAGAACATGTTAAATGTTATTCTAACAAAGGTCATGCTTGTTTAATTAATTTCTTACTTATGTAGTATTGTACATCACAAGCGTGAAATCAAAATATGTGCATCATCTCTATAAACCCTAACCCCTAACCCTAAACACTTATAAATCTATATATCACTACAACAAAAAATCAGTCATGGGATTCAAAGGTTTGCCATTGTTTTCTTGTAGTACTTAATACAATGCTCACACACTTTTGGGAAGTGAGTGGAACTTGTACTCAAACACACATGTGGTGCCGAAAACTGTGCGGGGTTCTTCTAAAAGAGGATATACAAGTGTGTATATATATGCCACACGTTCATTTGGTATTGTCATATATATATATAGAGGTAGTATGTAAACCACAAATGATATGACTCAATATTCATGCTTTGTTTCGAGCTTTTTTATATCGAGCCCCACAATAACTTTGGCATGTTCTGAAATTGATGTCGATCAATCTCATGACGCTCACCCTTGTTTTGTGCTAGCTAGTTGGACGAAGGGGCTCGTGTGGTTAGCCATTATATCTCTTGTACCATGGCTCCAGACATTCGGGTCACACACCTCTGTATTTTTTTCAGTTATTTGTTTGATATGTACTTCATCTATGCACTTGTTCAAATTTGCATTTAAGCAATTTAGCCCCCAAAAATGGTACATATATGGATTCACATTGAGATAATTCATGAAACTTTGGAAATGGCCATCTAGTTTCATGTTTCCCCACAAATGAGAATTGGATTAATTGGTGGCGGACAAGTAAAAGCACATTTATGCGCGACAACCCAAAATGCACAAGTAAAAGCTCTCTTTTCTAAAACATTGGTATGGCATGTCTGCTATTTTCCCTAGCTATATAGAAAAAAGACGCACAATCCATGCTTTCCGATTGCCGGTTTTGAACCACCTTTGGCTTGATTTCAAATTTAGGTCAAAATCATGGGGTGGTGGTGGTGGTAGGGGACACGAGTGTGTTTCTTTTGGATGAAGCGCTCGTATTTGCAAGTTTTTTGGGGTCCCACAAATTTAGCTCGTATTTGCAAGTTTTTGGGGTCCCACCATCCCTTCACACGCGGAAAAGTGTTAGGCGAGTAGTAAAATGGCATGACCAACAAGTTTCAATTAAAATTTCGAATATATAACCAAAATGTACCAAGTGTTAGATGAGTTAACTTGGGTTCATGGAAAAAATAATGTCATGTAAATGAGTTAGAGCATCCCCACTCGTTGGCGCTCCCCACGCCCAAATCCGGCGAAATTTTCGTCCGGATTGGAGGAAGATTTGGCGTGGGGAGTAGTAGTTTCCCAGCCGCGTGCCCAGGCGAAGTCGACGATGCGAATTTAAAAACGGAAACTTGACAAACTACGGCTAAATTCGGGTGAATATAGACTAAATTTAATGATATTTAGACTAAAACGGGAGGAGTTCATACATAGAGGCCGAATTCGACTATATTTCGAATTCGGCTAGGGGAATGCAAACGCTAATTATAAAACACGGCGCTCTACATGCCGAAATGGCGGTAGAACACCGTGTAGTCGCCGTCGCCGTCGTCGTCGGAGCCGTCGTCGTTGGCCTTCGGCTGCGCCGCCTGGCTGCTGCTGCCCTGGCCGGCGTCTCCCCACCCGGGGATGGCTTGTACCAGTCGTCGTCGGAGGACTCGAGGTCGACGACGGGGACAGCGACGCCGGATGGAGGTGTCGCAGGACGGCGGTACCGCGCGAAGTCGTCGTTGGCGGTTGGAGTGGCGCGGGCGGCGAGTTGGCGTGCGGCGGCCAGGTCCGGCGGCCGCCGCTGCTGCTCCTCCTCCTGGCGCTCCCAGTCGCGCCTGGCCCAGTCCAGTGCGGCGTCGTCCGCGCGCTTCTCCTCCTCCATGTCGTGCAGCGACCTGGCGATCGCCTCCGCCATCGCGGCGTCCTCCGCGCGCTTCGCCTCCTCCTCGGCGAGCTGGCTTGCGGCGGCGGCCTCTTTCTTCGTCTTCTTCTTCCGGCCGTTCGCGGCTCGGAAGGCTGTTCTCGGATGACGAGGGCGCCGCTGCTGCGCCCTCTGGTCGCCGGCGGAGACGCCGGCTCCTTCTTGACGCGCACCGGCGTCGAAGGCGACGTCGCCTCCTCCCTCTTCACCGGCGCCAAGGATGACCTCGGCGCCGATCCGGAAGACGACGAGCTGGCAGCCATGCGCCGTGGCTGCCAGACGTTTCCCCGACGGCGGCTCGCCGATGCCCTCGATGCCGATGGAGGGGGCATCGTGAGCACCGGGAAGTTGCCGCCCTCGATGTGCTCGAGGACGGCCTCGAGTGTCCGGCCCGGCGCGCTCCACCACCGTCGGCGGCCCACGGCGTTGTTGCGCGCAGGTGGAGGCGGCGGGCCGTCGTAGGCCGCCCGCTCCCGCTCCCACCGCCGGAGGAAGTAGGAGTTCCACCGCGTGTAGTTGTCGGGGTGGTGGCGCGGGTCGGCGCGCTCCTCGTCGGTCATCGTCATCCTCGCCTCCTCGATGGCGACGTCGAGGGCATGGCCCTGCGGCGGCGGCGGGATCGGAACGCCGCCGGCACTTAGCCGCCAGCCGCCTCCGGGAGGCCTCGTGTCCGGCGGGCAGGGGTACCCCGCCTGGTGGAGGAGGTGCCCCTCCCACGTGTGCAGCGACCGGCGGGGAAGCCGTTGTTGGCTGCGCCGTCGTCGCCGTAGAACGCCATCTTGGGAGTAGGGGGAGAGTGGAAGGAGAGTGGAGCACGGGGTGCGCCTCGCGGTGATCGGACCGGCGTATATAGGCGTGGCTGGCGCGGGGATTAAATGCCGCGTGGATTGCGACGCGTCCGCGGCGAGCTGACCGGCGGCAGCCTTTAGTGCGCGCGGAAGACGATGCGTGCGCGGAAGACGACGACATTAACTCGCCGCGTGGCCGGCGAATGCAGACCGGCGGCGAGGCTTTTACAGCGCGCGGAAGACGATGCGATGAGGACGACGATCGGCTTCTCTCGCCGACAAGTTGGGGCCACCAGACGCGCGGGAAGTTTCCTCGCCGTTTCGCGCGCTTTTCACTCATCCGGAGTCCCCGAGCGCTCCCCGGGGGGCCGGGGATGTCGTGGGATCGCCGGATGGATTTAGGCCCAAATCCGGACGAAAACGAGGAACCGGGGGCGCGACTGGGCCGAATTTCGCCGTCCGGATGGAAAAAACGCTCGCCGGGGGCCTGTTCGGGGGGACGAGTGGAGATGCTCTTAACTTGGCTTTCCTACCCTTGAATCCATACGAAACTTTGTACGGAGTTCTAATACAGTATAATGATCACCCGAATTATTACACCAACAGGTCTGTCACTTACGTGTGGTTCCCATGCGTGAGGTCCCACACTTCGAGTGAGCACAAGTCAAGGACAATTTTTTGCAAATGTTGCAAAGGATAAAAGGTGGAAGAGGGTCACACGGAAGGAGAAGAGGAAGGGAGAGCGAGTCACGGCCTCAAAATGCTTCAACCTATCCGGGAAGTGATGTTGACTGGACGCAAGGTTTTTCAGTGCTGCAAACCTGCAATGCGGCGATTTTGACAGAAATAACCCTTTTGGCAAAGAAAAGCACGGACTGACCCTCTGAGCAATCTATTTCACTTGGACTAACCTTTTTGTGTGGCTCATTCTGTGTTTTTCTTCGCCAAAAGGGTTACTTTGTCAAAATCGCCCCCTGCAGTGCAGGCTACGCGCCCGTCTAATATTCTTTTTTTTTTCAATGACAAAAGGGGGGAGAGAGAGAGAGTCTTGACGACGTGTTTTCACTTGAGTACTTGACAAAGAAGATTGTTGGAAGTTTGCCTACCTACCGCACATGACTTGTGCTCACTAAAGTGTGGGACCTGCATGTATGGGACCGCGCAGCCCTGTTAGGGCAGACGTGTGAGACGCAAAATATGTTTTTTAGTTTAGTAAGGCAAAAAAATAAGCCTTGGAGGGCCGAGGCGGGGCGGCCGTCCGCCATTTTTATACCTTACGCCCCTCACACCTCGTTTCATTTGTCATGTCTACCAAGGAAGAGCTCGGAGGAGAAGATGCGGTCCTAGCTTCTCGGCCCCACGGCGCCCCACGCATAAATACTACTACCGAAGTACCACTGTCTCTAACAATCCTGCCTCCGAAGGAGATCTCGGAGGAGACGATGCGGGCTCGGCGTCCCCGCCGTTGATGAGCCGGGACACAAGGGTTACTACGCCTCTTTTAATTACCTTCGTTTTGCTTGCTAATACTCGGACTTATATCTGTTATCTTCCGCGAGGAGAGTGTCGATATCGCCGGAGAAGATGATGTGAGGCGAGATGATCAAGCTCGCGATAGAAGATGATGTAAAGGAGATGGTCAAGCTCGGAGCGAGAAGATGATGTAAAGGAGATAGTCAATGTCGGAGAAGATGATGTAAAGGAGTTAGTCAATCTCGGAGAAGATGTGGTGGCATTGGACCAACCGCGGTCGTTGGGCGAGATCCCGGAGATTCACTTACCTCGTTTGCACTGGTAATGATATGCCTGATCTGTAACATTTTGAACGTTTTTCGTCGGCTTACACAGGAGCTATCTCGGCTTAGGGTCAACAAGGCCCCGGGAGCGGAACTTCCGCATCTCGGCGCCGAGAACTCCGAGTTACGCCAGAAGCGCCACGGTGAATCGCACGCGCGAGCGCAGCACATCCGTTCGCAGGATCTCTCATCCTTCGACGTCGGGTTCCGGCGAGAGGTCGTAGAAGAAGATAAGTTGCCAGCTTCCCCGCCGTTCAAGAGGATGAAGGAGCTGAAGACGGAGGTTAATATTAGCTGACTTTGGGTTGCTGGGTTTTGGGTACTTCGAGTCACTGACATGTAGACACCACTTAAGTCTGTCCTACATGTTTGTGACCACATTCGTTAATCAGCCAATTTGTGCCCTTCGTTTGCCGGTAGCGCTCGATATGTTTGTTGTTACCTTTGGCAGGATCACTCCCCTTGCTTATCCTGTCGAAGGATGAAGTTGGATCTTGCCAGCATGCGGGAGGAGAACAGAGAGTTAGGGATCAAGATATTTCGGTACAGGCGGGCGGTGTCTTTCCTAGAAGTGGATGAGATCACGGCCTGTGCTCGTAGGAGTTGTGACGAGGCCATTCATGTGGGAGAACGGATCAAAGCTCAGCTTGTCTCTTTGATGGAAGTCGCGAACGCGTGATTTTCAATGCTAGAGAGGCGCGGGAACGACTTACGGTGGCTGAAGATCTCGCATAGCAGTTTAATCATGTGCGCTTATTAGTTGCCTACTACTTTTGTAATTATTCACAATTAAGTATGTATCAATGGCTTGCCTTTTGTGTGACGGAGGAAATTGCACATACCACCACTTGTTGGTGCGGTTTTTGCACATAACACAATTTGAGATTCTTTTTACACAAATAACCAGATTTTGACGTTAACTTTTGCACAAAAAACAACCTTACTCCATGTTTTCTTTTGTCTTCTAAAGACATGTAGGTGCTTCGAAAAATACCTCCGTTCCAATGCTTAAAGCTTAGTATATTTATCTTGAAAAGTCAAACCAAGTAAAGTTCGACAAAACTCTTAAAAGAATCTATCAGCACATATAATATTTTGTAGACACCATATGAAACTATAATTTATTTTCTATCTAATAATATTGATTTTGTATCTTGCATATTAATGCTTTTGGTAAAAACTTAGTCAAACTTAACTTAGTTTGACTTTCGAAAAATCAATTTAATCCTTAAGCTTTGGGACGGTGGTTCTAGACGTGGTCTAGACGTGTTTCAACATATTACCTTCGCATTTTCTAAACGCATGGAGTTTCTTACAAAGTTTATTTTTCGAAATATTTTCGACTTTGTATTATTTTTATTCATTTCCCCCCTGGTTGTCATGTTTTCTGTCCGGCTTCCCCAGCTCATCCATCCGTAATCCACATGCGCGCGTGACACGAGTAGTGGGAGACATGGTGCCCAAAGGGATAGCTTTTATTAATGGTGGCGACGGTTCCCTAGGCCAATGCTGGCGATACGTCTCATCGTCGCTAGCTGTGCCTTCCCCATGCGGCCGTATTAATGCACACCACTGCTCCTTTAGTCCTTTGCGCCTCCGCGGCTGATCAAGTAAGTTTGATCATAAAAGATGATCACATAAGCTCGATGATTACCTATAACCTAAAAATTATCTTAATTTGTAAACGAAGACATAAAATAACTAGTTGTTTGATTAGGAAAGACAAAGGAAATTTCTATTGAGATTGAGTTCATTTCATAGTTGTTATAGACACATAGCAATATTACCAAGAGATAGGATTGTAGAGAAAGCAATCCATAGGTATTTTGGAGGGTTACTCCGTACAAGATACCTTTAGAAATCCTTTGAACCAAACAAACTCCGATTCATATTAGTAGACTATAATATGGATATATCTAGACACATTTTAGTTCAAGATTCATCCATATCATTTGACAAGTAATATGAATCGGAGTGAGTATATGATGTCTACGGGAGCTTCTATTCTTGTAGACAGTGTTGGGCCTCCAAGAGCAGAGGTTTGTAGAACAGCAGCAAGTTTCCCTTAAGTGGATACCCAAGGTTTATCGAACTCAGGGAGGAAGAGGTCAAAGATATCCCTCTCATGCAACCACCGCAACCACAAAGCAAGAAGTCTCTTGTGTCCCCAACACACCTAATAGGTGCACTAGTTCGGCGAAGAGATAGTGAAATACAGGTGGTATGAATAAGTAGTAGCAACGGCAGAAAAGTGCTCTGCCCAGGACAGTAAACAAGCAGTAGTAACTCAGCAGTATTTAGGAACAAGGCCTAGGGATTACACTTTCACTAGCGGACACTCTCAACATCGATCACATAACATAATAGATAAATGCATACTCTACACTTTTTTTGGATGATGAACACATTGCGTAGGATTACACGAACCCTCAATGCCGGAGTTAACAAGCTCCACAATAATGCTCATGTTTTAGTAACCTTTAGTGTAAGATAGATCAACAGACTAAACCAAGTACTAGCATAGCATGCACACTTGTCACCTTCATGCATATGTAGGAGGAATAGATCACATCAATATTATCATAGCAATAGTTAACTTCGCAATCTACAAGAGATCATGATCATAGCATAAACCAAGTACTAACACGGTGCACGCACTGTCACCTTTGCACACATGCAGGAGGAATAAACTACTTTAATAACAAATCACTAGAGTAGCACATAGATAAATTGTGATACAACATGCTGCAATCATAAAGAGATATAAATAAGCACCTCACTATGCCATTCAACGGTGAATAAGTATTCCGTGAAATCTAGCCTAAGAGACCCACACGGTGCACACACTCGTCACCTTTACACACGTGGGACGAGGAGTCTCCGGAGATCACATAAGTAAAACTCACTTGACTAGCATAATGACATCTAGATTACAAGCATCATCATATGAATCTCAATCATGTAAGGCAGCTCATGAGATTATTGTATTGAACTACATAGGAGAGAGATGAACCACATAGCTACCGGTACAGCCCCGAGCCTCGATGGAGAACTACTCCCTCCTCATGGGAGCAGCAGTGGTGATGAAGATGGCGGTGGAGATGGCAGCGGTGTCGATGGAGAAGCCTTCCGGGGCACTTCCCCGCTCCGGCAGGGTGCCGGAACAGAGATCCTGTCCCCCGGATCTTGGCTTCGCGATGGCGGCGGCTCCGGAAGGTTTACGTGGGTTTCGTCAATTGGTATCGGGTTTTCGATCCGGGGGCTTTTTATAGGCGGAGAGGCGGCGCAGGAAGGTCGAAGGGGGTCCACACCCTAGGGGCGCGCCCCCTTGGCCGCGCCGGGGTAGGGTTTGGTGGCCCTGCCTCCCTTCTCCGGCGGTTCTCGTGTGTTCCGGAGGCTTCCGGGTAAAATAGGAACCCGGGCGTTGATTTCGTCCGATTCCGAGAATATTTCGTTACTAGGATTTCTGAAACCAAAAACAGCAGAAAACAGGAACTGGCACTTCGGCATCTTGTTAATAGGTTAGTTCCAGAAAATGCACGAATATGACATAAAGTGTGCATATAACATGTAGATAACATCAATAATGTGGCATGGAACACACGAAATTATCGATACGTTGGAGACGTATCAGCATCCCCAAGCTTAGTTCTGCTCGTCCCGAGCGAGTAAAACGATAACAAAGATAATTTCGGAGTGACATGCCATCATAATCTTGATCATACTATTTGTAAAGCATATGTGGTGAATGCAGCGATCAAAACAATGTATATGACATGGGTAAACAACTGAATCATAAAGCAAAGACTTTTCATGAATAGCACTTCAAGACAAGCATCAATAAGTCTTGCATAAGAGTTAACTCATAAAGCAATAATTCAAAGTAAAGGTATTGAAGCAACACAAAAGAATATTAAGTTTCAGCGGTTGCTTTCAACTTGTAACATGTATATCTCATGGATATTGTCAACATAGAGTAATATAACAAGTGCAATATGCAAATATGTAAGAATCAATGCACAGTTCACACAAGTGTTTGCTTCTTGAGATGGAGAGAAATAGGTGAACTGACTCAACAATGAAAGTAAAAGAATGGTCCTCCATAGAGGAAAAGCATCGATTGCTATATTTGTGCTAGAGCTTTGATTTTGAAAACATAAAGAGAGCATAAAAATAAAGTTTTGAGAGGTGTATGTTGTTGTCAACGAATGGTAGCGGGTACTCTAACCCCCTTGCCGGACAAACCTTCAAAGAGCGGCTCCCATTTTATTTTATTTTTGGATGGCACTCCTTCCAACCTTTCTTTCACAAACCATGGCTAACCGAATCCTCGGGTGCCTGCCAACAATCTCATACCATGAAGGAGTACCTTTTTATTTTAGTTTTATTATGATGACACTCCTCCCAACCTTTGCTTACACAAGCCATGGCTAACCGAATCCTTCGGGTGCCGTCCAACAATCACATACCATGGAGGAGTGTCTATTTTTAGTTTGTTAATTTGGGACTGGGAATCCCATTGCCAGCTCTTTTTGCAAAATTATTGGATAAGCGGATGAAGCCACTAGTCCATTGGTGAAAGTTGCCCAACAAGATTGAAAGATAAACACCACATACTTCCTCATGAGCTATAAAACATTGACACAAATAAGAGGTAATAAATTTTGAATTGTTTAAAGGTAGCACTCAAGCAATTTACTTTGGAATGGCGGGAAATACCATGTAGTAGGTAGGTATGGTGGACACAAATGGCATAGTGTTGGCTCAAGTATTTGGATGCATGAGAAGTATTCCCTCTCGATACAAGGTTTAGGCTAGCAAGGTTGTTTGAGGCAAACACAAGGATGAACTAGTACATCAAAACTCACATAAAAGACGTATTACAAGCATTATAAGACTCTACACCGTCTTCCTTGTTGTTCAAACTCAAAACTAGAAATTATCTAGACCTTAGAGAAACCAATTATGCAAACCAAATTTTAGCATGCTCTATGTATTCTTCACTAATAGGTGCAAAGTATATGATGCAAGAGCTTAAACATGAGCACAACAATTGCCAAGTATCACATTACCCAAGACATTATAGCAATTACTACATGTATCATTTTCCAATTCCAACCATATAACAATTTAACGAAGAGGAAACTTCGCCATGAATATTATGAGCTAAGAACACATGTGTTCATTTGAACCAGCGGAGCGTGTCTCTCTCCAACACAAGCATGATGTAATCCAATTTATTCAAACACAAACAAAAACAAAAGCAAACAAACAGATGCTCCAAGAAAAAGCACATAAGATGTGATGGAATAAAAATATAGTTTCAAGAGAAGGAACCTGATAATTTGTCGATGAAAAAGGGGATGCCTTGGGCATCCCCAAGCTTAGACGCTTGAGTCTTCTTAATATATGCAGGGGTGAACCACCGGGTGCATCCCCAAGCTTAGAGCTTTCACTCTCCTTGATCATAGTATATCATCCTCCTCTCTTGACCCTTGAAAACTTCCTCCACACCAAACTCGAAACAACTCGTTAGAGGGTTAGTGGACAATAAAAATTCACATGTTCAGAGGTGACACAATCATTCTTAACACTTCTGGACATTGCATAAAGCTACTGGACATTAATGGATCAAAGAAATTCATCCAACATAGCAAAAGAGGCAATGCGAAATAAAAGGCAGAATCTGTCAAAACAGAACAGTCCGTAAAGATGGATTTTATTAGGCCACCAGACCTGCTCAAACGAAAATGCTCAAATTGAATGAAACTTGCGTACATATCTGAGGATCATGCTCGTAAATTGGCATAATTTTCTGAGCTTCCTGCAGGGCAGTGGGCTCAGATTCGTGACAGCAAAGAAATCTGGAACTGCGCAGTAATCCAAATCTAGTACTTACTTTTCTATCAACGGCTTAACTTGGCACAACAAAACTCAAAACTAAGATAAGGAGAGGTTGCTACAGTAGTAAACAACTTCCAAGACACAAATATAAAACAAAGTACTGTAGCAAAATAACACATGGGTTATCTCCCAAGAAGTTCTTTCTTTTTAGCCATTAAGATGGGCTCAGCAGTTTTAATGATGCACTCGCAAGAAATAGTATTTGAAGCAAAAGAGAGCATCAAGAGGCAAATTCAAAACACATTTAAGTCTAACATGCTTCCTATGCATAGGAATCTTGTAAATAAACGAGTTCATGAAGAGCAAAGTAACAAGCATAGGAAGATAAAACAAGTATAGCTTGAAAAATTTCAGCACATAGAGAGGCATTTTAGTAACATGAAAATTTCTACAACCATATTTTCCTCTCTCATAATAACTTTCAGTAGCAACATGAGCAAACTCAACAATATAACTATCACATAAAGCATTCTTATCATGAGTCTCATGCATAAAATTATTACTCTCCACATAAGCATAATCAATTTTATTAGTAGTAGTGGGAGCAAATTCGATAAAGTAGCTATCATTATTATTCTCATCAAGTGTAGGAGGCATAGTATAATCACAACAAAATTTACTCTCAGCAGTAAGTGGCATCAAAAGACCACTATCATTATAATCATCAGAAATAGGAGGCAAAGTATCATCAAAGAAAATTTTCTCCTCAATGCTTGGGGGACTAAAAATATCATGCAAACCAGCTTCCCCAAGCTTAGAACTTTCTATATTATTGTCAACAATGGTGTTCAAAGCGTTCATACTAATATTACTACCAAGCATGCAAAGAAGATTTCATAGGTTTTTTAATTTTCGCATCAAACAATCCATGTTTTAAATCAGGAAATAGAATAAGAAGCTCACTCTTGTACATTATGCCAAACTAGTGTAAACAAGAAACAACAAGATGCAATTGCAGGATCTAAAGGAAATAGCTTTGAGCACACACACGACGGCGCCGGAAAAATACTTTACCCGAGACCGTAGTATGAGAGCCTTTTACCTTTCCTCCCCGACAACGGCGCCGGAAAAGTGCTTGATGTCTACGGGAGCTTCTATTCTTGTAGACGGTGTTGGGCCTCCAAGAGCAGAGGTTTGTAGAACAGCGACAAGTTTCCCTTAAGTGGATACCCAAGGTTTATCGAACTCGGGGAGGAAGAGGTCAAAGATATCCCTCTCATGCAACCCTGCAACCACAAAGCAAGAAGTCTCTTGTGTCCCCAACACACCTAATAGGTGCACTAGTTCGGCGAAGAGATAGTGAAATACAGGTGGTATGAATAAGTAGTAGCAACGGCGAGAAAAGTGCTCGCCTGTGGACGAGTAAACAAGCGAGTAGTAACGCAGCAGTGAGTAACGCATAGCAGAGTAGTAAACAAGCAGTAGTAACTCAGCGGTATTTAGGAACAAGGCCTAGGGATTACACTTTCACTAGTGGACACTCTCAACATCGATCACATAACATAATAGATAAATGCATACTCTACACTTTTGTTGGATGATGAACACATTGCGTAGGATTACACGAACCCTCAATGCCGGAGTTAACAAGCTCCACAATAATGCTCATGTTTTAGTAACCTTTAGTGTAAGATAGATCAACAGACTAAACCAAGTACTAGCATAGCATGCACACTTGTAACCTTCATGCATATGTAGGAGGAATAGATCACATCAATATTATCATAGCAATAGTTAACTTCGCAATCTACAAGAGATCATGATCATAGCATAAACCAAGTACTAACACGGTGCACGCATTGTCACCTTTGCACACATGCAGGAGGAATAAACTACTTTAATAACAAATCACTAGAGTAGCACATAGATAAATTGTGATACAACATGCTGCAATCATAAAGAGATATAAATAAGCACCTCACTATGCCATTCAACAATGAATAAGTATTCTGTGAAATCTAGCCTAAGAGACCCACACGGTGCACACACTGTCACCTTTACACACGTGGGACGAGGAGTCTCCGGAGATCGCATAAGTAAAACTCACTTGACTAGCATAATGACATCTAGATTACAAGCATCATCATATGAATCTCAATCATGTAAGGCAGCTCATGAGATTATTGTATTGAACTACATAGGAGAGAGATGAACCACATAGCTACCGGTACAGCCCCGAGCCTCGATGGAGAACTACTCCCTCCTCATGGGAGCAGCAGCGGTGATGAAGATGGCGGTGGAGATGGCAGCGGTGTCGATGGAGAAGCCTTCCGGGGCACTTCCCCGCTCCGGCAGGGTGCCGGAACAGAGATCCTGTCCCCGGATCTTGGCTTCGCGATGGCGGCGGCTCTGGAAGGTTTCTGTGGGTTTCGTCAATTGGTATCGGGTTTTCTGATCCAGGGGCTTTTTATAGGCGGAGAGGCGGCGCAGGAAGGTCGAAGGGGGGTCCACACCCTAGGGCGCGCCCCTTGGCCGCGCCGGGTAGGGTTTGGTGGCCCCGCTCCCTTCTCCGGCGGTTCTCGTGTGTTCTGGAGGCTTCCGGGTAAAATAGGAACCTGGGCGTTGATTTCGTCCGATTCCGAGAATATTTCGTTACTAGGATTTCTGAAACCAAAAACAGCAGAAAACGAGAACCGGCACTTCGGCATCTTGTTAATAGGTTAGTTCCGAGAAAATGCACGAATATGACATAAAGTGTGCATATAACATGTAGATAACATCAATAATGTGGCATGGAACACAAGAAATTATCGATACGTTGGAGACGTATCAAGTATATTAAATGGATTAGAGATTGGGGGAAAAGGAGTGCCCGCGCGGCTAAAAGTGAAATAGAGGAAGACCTTTACTTTGGGTTGTGCCTGCATAGCCGGTACGAGACTGCCCCGTAGCGGGTTGGTGGTACCAGCGTTGCCCCGGTCTTAGGTTGGTGGTACCAGCAGTACCAAGGCTTTTTTCGTTTTGTATTTGTTTTCCTATGTTTTTCTTTTGCTATTTTGTTTTCTGTTCTTCTTCTATGTTTTCTTTTCTTCTGTTCCTTTTTCTGTTCTATTTCTTTATCTTTTCTATTTGTTTTCTTTTCTATTTCCTTTTATGTTTTCTTTTTCTATTTCTCTTTTCTTTTCTTGTTTTCTCTTCGTTTCTTTTTCTTTTCTTTTTCTTTTCTTCTGCTCTTTCTTTTCTATTTCTGTTTTCTTTATCTTTTTTGTTTGTTTTCTTTTCTATTTCTTTTCTATTTTCTTTTATGTTTTCTTTTCTATTTCTCTTTTCTATTTCTTTTTCTTCTTTTCTTTTCTTGTTTGTTTTTTCTATTTTTTGTATGTTTTTTTCTTTTTTCCTTTTTATAGTTCCTTTTCTTTTGTTGTTTCTTTTCTATTTCTGTTCTTTTTCTATTATGTTTCTTTTTTCTTTTCTTTTTGTCTTTTAATTTATGTTTTTACGTTTTCTTTTCTATTTCTTTTTTCTTTTGTTTCTTTTTGTTTTCTTTTCTTTTTGTTTGTTTTCTTTTTCTGTTCTCTTTTTCTTTTACTTTCACGCACGGCCGCGCCGCGCGCTAGGAGAAAAAAAGCGGGAAAGAAGGAGCCGGTATAGGTCACATTACTGATTGAACTCGAATTAAAAAGTACATAGCTTAGCCGAAAATTAAGATACATGGCTCGGGTCTCGTCATTACGGTCCTACTCGTGCACTAGCCACCTGTAGTAGTTCGCCCACTGTAGTTGTCGTAGTCGCCGTCATCGCCCGTCGCTACGCATCCCGGGAGTCGCGGTAGTCGAACGTCGGCGGGGTGAGCACGCGTGGGGGCTGGGAGCCGGGGTACCGCGATGGCCGGGGGCCCACGGTGAGACCACGCGCGCCACAGAGAATCGGCCGGCGCCTACCGACGACGAGCGACCTCGTTGAAGTTCGAAGGAGGCGAGCCGCCCTCCTCGTGCACCGCAAGCGCCCTCTCACGCCGATTGATGAAGAAGCTTTCCCAAGTCGGGTTGTAGTCGGGATGCCCGCTGGGGATTCCTCCCGGCCTTGCTGCAGCGTGAGCTCGAAGTAGTAGTGGTTCGTGATGGCCCATCTCGCGCGCCACACCTAGAGGGACCGGAGGGACCGGTGCGCCTCGGCAGCTTAGCAACCAGCACGGTCGGACGCGGTAGCCCGGCGGGCAGGGGTAGTTCGGGCGCAAGCGCCTCCGCCTCCGGGGGGTTAAGTGCGATGGAAGACATGGGAGAGAATGATGAGGTTTGCGGATATGAGTCTAGATGTGGATATGTAAATGGAGGCCAAGCCTACATATATATAAGTGAAAAAATGGCGGGATGACGGAGGCGGGAACCCGGTGGAGAAAGTGCGGGAAAAATAGGCGGGAACCGGTTAGACGCGGGGAATAAAATAGGCGAAGCCTTTGAGTACTCGGCTGGTGGGTGCAATAGGTACTAAAGGTGGTTTTGTCATGTAACAAAAAGCTGTCGGTGGGATAAGAGACGCGTGGGTAACCTTTAGTACCGGCTGGTGGGTGCAAGCGGTACTAAGGTGGTTTTACGTACGTGTAACAAGCGTCGGTGGAATAAGGACGCGTGGGTAACCTTTAGTACCGGTGGTTGGTGCAACAGTACTAAAAGGCTCGGCGAGGATAAGGACGCCTACTCGATGAATAAAGCATGTAGCGCCTGGCGCCACGTCGGAGGAAGAAGAGATGTAGAAAGCGTGCGCCGTGCTGCAAGGAGCATCGATGCGCCATGGCAAGCAGCTCAGCAAGCCAACATGGCCGGATGGAGAGTTTCATCACCATGGATGGGGAAAAGGGTTGGGAAATCTCCGTGGCGGAACTTGTCGAAGATGCCCTTGGTGCACACGCCCTATGGCTCTTGGAAGTTCCGCCTCGGAAAAGTTTCACTGCAAACCCGTGAAAGACTCCATCTCCTCTAACATGTTGGGGAAGAGGTTGGAAATCTCCGTGGTGGAACTTGTCGAGGCTATGCCTTAGTGCACACGCCCTATGGCATCTTCGGAAGTTCCGCCTCGGAAAAATTTCCACAAGCCCGTGAAAGACTCCATCTCCTCTAACAATATTGGGGAAAGGGTTGGGAAATCTCCGCGTGGCGAACTTCTCGACTATTCCCTTGGTGCACATGCCCTATATATGGCATATTCGGAGTTCCCTTACCCGGAATAATTTCCTGCCAAGCCATGACGTACTTAACTAGTAAAACAAGCCAACCATCTCCATTGTTAATATCTTACATACAATAACATCATTACACAAAAGTGATTTCCATATTGAATACCAAGTTAGAGTCCTATATCTGGCTAGGCTGAAATTGGACCACATCCTTACTGTAAATTTTGTAGAGTAAGTGGATTGAGTCATATGAGACATTACATTGAGAAAGCACATAGCTTCACAATGGGTACTCGAACATTTTCCGGCAGAAGCCCCTCAATGCAGCCGGAAGTAATTGTGTCATAATCACGTGTGCAGTCATGAGATTTTAGGTTTTGAAACTTTTCTACGAACATGTTTATTATTCCCTTTATATTCGACGAGAAGCAGGACGGGACCTTGATGCTACTCGGGACTTCAAAAGAAGATCTCCTTCTCCTCTTTGGTAAGAGCGTAGGTTTGGCGGGACCTTGATACTTCTACGGATTGAGTTGTTTCCTTGATGGATACTTTGCTTTGAGTCCTGCACAGTGCATCAGGTGCATCTTTTGTCTTCCCATACACGCCCAAAGTTTAGCGGGTTCACGCAAGATTTTTCATCACATGCATCACGTCGATTGCAGAGTGAACCTCTAAGAATTTCAGTGAGGTAGCTCCCAAAATACTCGACTTCTTCTTCCACATGGGTGCGTGTCCGTCAACATCATCGGAACGAGTTGTCGCAGGGACCCTTTCCAAAGATCCACTTTTAAATCCTTGACCATGTCATATGACTTGCATGAATGCGCGGAGTAGACTTCGTTCGGTTATCTGCCTCACCTCCGAGAAATGCTTTCCTCTCTTTTCTTGACGTGATATGTCATTTTGGAAGAAATCAGCTGATGCCCAGGTACACATTCTTGTTTCCCAAATAATTCACGTCCAGCCTCACCTAAGCAGTGTGTGCATGCATTGTATCCCTTGTTTGATTTCTGCTCACTGAAATGTTACCCAGAAGCGAGGCCAATCATTGATGGTTACAAATAACAACGCTAAGTAAGGTTAAATTCCTGTTGTTACTCATCCCACACAGGTACACCTTCGTCACACTTCCCCCAACTCAAAAGTTTCTTCAGCCAATGGCCTCGGTGCACATCAATGTCGTTGCCGGGTTAGCTCGAGACCCTGGATGAGCACTTTGTCCATCATAATGAACTTAACCGCTATCATGCACAGCCAAGGAGGAAGGTTATGGTACACATGAGTCAACTTGGCCGGTGCTATGTTTGGAGCCTCTGCTCCCCGAAGGATTAAAGCCATGCGCGTGCCCAGACCTAAATCTTAAGTTCCTTGCTTCATCTGAAAGTGACCCGAACTCTCTATCGATTTTTTCTCCCGCTGCACGACCACGTCGGCGGGGGTGTCTACGGCATCACATCTTTCTTCACGGTCCTCCTTTGTGTCATCGCAACAACTTGGCATGCTCTTTGTTGCGGAACAAGCACGTTTCAGCCCCGTGGTATTATAGGAGCATACCACATCACCTTCGCGGGAACCCTCTTCACGGGGGTTGGACTCGCCCTCAACATCGCGGGGGTCATCTCGCTCTGATCTTATGCCTCAATGCACCCATGCCGGGCATGCATTCAAATTCTCGCACTCCTGCAGCGGTGAGGATACGGTCATTGATGCATGCGTGTATCTTACTGCACCTCTAATCCTAGAGGGCGAGACCACCTTCTTTAGCCGTACGTACTAGAGGGCAGCTACGTTCTCTCCCTGGAAGCATCTTCTTTATTATTTTCAGCAACCTTTTCAAATCCCTTGTCAGGAAGTTGCCATTCCTTTGTCTTCCCTTTGCCCGGCAATTCAATGGTGCCCGAAGCTTTGCGACCATTTACGCGAATTTGGGTACAACGGTTGTTGTGATCCTCTAACATTTTCCTCCAGCTTCAACCTCTCCTTTTCATTTCCGCGGTTCATCTTACGCATCAAGAATGGCCCGACCCAAATCGTCATCAAGGGTCATCAAAAATCGGCCTGATCGAAAATGGGCTCTTCTTGACTTCGTCTTCCCCATTCTACTATCACCGTCTTCAGTGAATAAAGGGATGGTTGTCACTATCCTCTTCTTCTCAGATTTATCTTCCAATATAACCCCTCTTTCTCCGTTGCTTGGTCCAACAATTATAGCTGGGCATGAAACTGTTTCTCCGGCGGGTGGGCGTGAAGGGTCTTTGGTGAGAGTAATCCTTCATATTCTTGCGGGAATTACATGGACAATACATGAAACCAAATCGACCGCTGTTTGCCTCAACCACGTTGAGAAAATAATGCATGCCATTAATGAACTCGGGATGGCACAGATCACCGCGTACATCCATTGTCTAGACTCACATCGATTTCATATGTATATCAAAAATCATTAAGTACACACAACATCGTGGATATGTGAGTGACCAGCCCAATTAATATTCAAGTTCATCACATAAAACTAATTTTCATAAAAAGAAGAAGGGTCTCACCGAGTGGTACTGCGAATGCCGGCTAGGGAGACAGCCGCTGAGCGTCGGCAAGGCGGTGAGAGAGCAGACGATACTAATTAAGAGCCTACAAAACATACCATAATTTCAGCTCAAATTGCATATAAAAAAATCCCTAACTTAGGCATTTCATCGAACACCTTGCCTGGCACTAGAAAAATGATGTACGAAGTTAAAACTACCAAAAGAAATGAAGCCTAAATTAGGAGCGCCGGAAGGAAGGATGATATTCGCTAACCCTTGGATAGATGTATGCCGTTAATCTGGCCACAATGGTAGGAGAAAAATGAAGGTTGTTGGAGTGTGAGAGGTGCAAAATATTTGGAAATGTGAGAGAGGATGAGAAGGAGAATGGGAATGCGGGGGGGCTCAGCGGCGGCGGCGCTGCAGCGTGACTATAGAGCATGGACCCTTTAGTACCGGTTCCTTAGATGAACCGGTACTAAAGGTGCAGC
>NW_025900694.1:0-25777 GCF_022539505.1 Lolium rigidum | reverse complement strand
TGAAAGTTAATGGAACAAAGAAATCCATCCAACATAGCAAAACAGGCAATGCGAACTAAAAGGCAGAATCTGTCAAAACAGAACAGTCCGTAAAGACGAATTTTTCAGGGGCACTTAACTTGCTCAGATGAAAAAGCTCAAATTGAATGAAAGTTGCGTATCACACACGTAAATTGGCAGATTTTTCTTGGTTACCTACAGACGGGGCTACTCAATTTCGTGATAGCAAGAAATCTGTTTCTGCGCAGTAATCCAATTCTAGTATCAACATTACTATCAAAGACTTTACTTGGCACAACAATGCAATAAAATAAAGATAAGGAGAGGTTGCTACAGTAGTAACAACTTCCAAGACTCAATTATAAAACAAAAGTGCAGAAGTAAAATAATGGGTTGTCTCCCATAAGCGCTTTTCTTTAACGCCTTTCAGCTAGGCGCAGAAAGTGTGAATCAAGTATTATCGAGAGATGAAGCATCAACATAATAATTTGTTCTAATAATAGAATCATAAGGTAACTTCATTCTCTTTCTTGGGAAGTGTTCCATACCTTTCTTGAGAGGAAATTGATATTGAATATTCCCTTCCTTCATATCAATGATAGCACCAACAGTTCGAAGAAAAGGTCTTCCCAAAATAATGGGACAAGATGCATTGCATTCAATATCCAAGACAACAAAATCAACGGGGACAAGGTTATTGTTAACCGTAATGCGAACATTATCAATCCTCCCCAAAGGTTTCTTTATAGAATTATCAGCAAGATTAACATCCAAATAACAATTTTTCAATGGTGGCAAGTCAAGCATAGCATAGAGTTTCTTAGGCATAACAGAAATACTTGCACCAAAAAGCATTACAATCAAAATCATTGACCCTCATCTTAATGATGGGCTCCCAACCATCTTCCAACTTCCTAGGAATAGAAGTTTCAAGTTTTAATTTCTCTTCTCTAGCTTTTATGAGAGCATTTGTAATATGTTTTGTAAAGGCCAAATTTATAGCACTAGCATTAGGACTTCTAGCAAGTTTTTGTAAGAACTTAATAACTTCAGAGATATGACAATCATAAAAATCTAAACCATTATGATCTACAGCAATGGGATCATTGTCCCCAATATTTTGAAAAATTTCAGCAGTTTTATCAGTTTCAGCAGTTTTAGCAATTTCAGCAGTTTTAGCAGTTTCAGGCAATTTTGCACGCTTTGCACTAGGAGTAGAAACATTGCCAACACCAATTATTTTACCATTGATAGTAGGAGGTTTAGCAATATGTGAATCATCAACATTACTAGTGGTGGTAATAGTCCAAACTTTAGCTACATTATTCTCTTTAGCTAGTTTTTCTTCTCTTTCCCACCTAGCATGCAATTCAGCCATCAATCTAATATTTTCATTAATTCGAACTTGTATGGCGTTTGCTGTAGTAACAATTTTGTTATCATTATCCTCAGGTTTAGCAGCCATTTTATTAATTAAAGAAGATTGTGACTCAGACATGTATGAGATTCGGTTTTCAGCATTTGAAAGCTTAGTTTGCAAACCAGAAATCTCCATATTCAAATTTTCAAGCTGATTCTCTATATTTTTCAATAAGGCAGATTGTTCATTCATAGTTTTAGTAAACAATTGATTTTGCTCATATTGTGATTGCATAAAGCTCTTAGTAGCTCTTTCAATTTCTAGCATCTTTTCCTCATTAGGCAAAACAGATCTACCATAAGAATTACCATAACCATTATTAGAAGGATATGGCCTATAGTTGTTACCAAAATTATTCTTATAAGCATTGTTGTTGAAATTATTATTTTTAATGAAGTTCACATCAACATGCTCTTTTTGAGCAACCAATGAAGCTAAAGGAACATTATTAGGATCAACATTAGATCTACCATTCACAAGCATAGACATAATAGCATCAATCTTATCACTCAAGGAGGAGGTTTCTTCAACAGAATTTACCTTCTTACCTTGCGGAGCCCTTTCAGTGTGCCATTCAGAGTAGTTTATCATCATATCATCAAGGAGCTTTGTGCGGCGCCTAAGGTGATGGACATAAAGGTACCTCCAGCAGCTGAATCCAATAGGTTCCGCGAAGAAAAATTCAATCCTGCATAAAAGGTTTGGATGATCATCCAAGTAGTTAGTCCATGGGTAGGGCAATTCTTTACCAAAGATTTCATTCTTTCCCATCCGCACCCCTTCCAGTATTAAGTTGCAAACAACAGACAATTGCATTAAGTATGGTGCGTAATGTAATCAACACAAATATCCTTAGACAAAGCATTGATGTTTTATCCCTAGTGGCAACAGCATGTCCACAACCTTAGAACTTTCTGTCACTGTCCCAGATTAAATGGAAGCATGAACCCACTATCGAGCATAAATACTCCCTCTTGGAGTTACAAGTATCAACTTGGCCAGAGCCTCTACTAGCAACGGAGAGCATGCAAGAACATAAACAACACATATATGATAGATTGATAATCAACTTGACATAGTATTCCATATTCATCGGATCCCAACAAACACAACATGTAGCATTACAAATAGATGATCTTGATCATGATAGGCAGCTCACAAGATCTAAACATGATAGCACAAGAGGAGAAGACAACCATCTAGCTACTGCTATGGACCCATAGTCCAGGGGTGAACTACTCACACATCAGTCCGGAGGCGATCATGGTGATGTAGAGTCCTCCGGGAGATGATTCCCCTCTCCAGCAAGGTGCCGGAGGCGATCTCCTGAATCCCCCGAGACGGGATTGGCGGCGGCGGCGTCTCTGGAACTTTTTCCGTATCGTGGCTCTCGGTAATAGGGTTTTCGCGACGGAGAGTTTAAGTAGGCAGAAGGGCAGAGTCGGAGGAGGCACGGGGGCCCCACACCATAGGGCGGCACGGGCCCCCCTTGGCCGCGCGGCCCTGTGGTGTCGCCGCCTCGTGGCCCCTCTTCGTATCTTTTTCGGTCTTCTGGAAGCTCTGTGGAAAAATAAGACCCTGGGCGTTCGTTTCGTCCAATTCCGAGAATATTTCCTTTGTAGGATTTCTGAAACCAAAAACAGCAGAAAACAGCAACTGACGCTTCGGCATCTTGTCAATAGGTTAGTGCTGGAAAATGCATATAAATGATGTATTGTTTATATAAAACATGTGAGTATTGTCATAAAACTAGCATGGAACATAAGAAATTATAGATACGTTTGAGACGTATCACACTGCAGGAGGTGCTGGCTGATGACCCATAAGTATTGGGGGTGTATCGTAGTATTTTCGATAAGTAAGAATGTCGATCCCAACGAGGAGCAGAAGGTGTTGACAAGCAGTTTCGATGAAGGATTCACTGTAAATGCTCACGGACAAGTATTCGGGGGTTTTGATGTAGCAGATGAATAAAGTACGAGTAAGTAAAGTGCGAGAGAAATAATTGCAGCGAGTGGCCCAATCCTTTTTAGCACAAAGGACAAGCCGGTTTGTTTACTTATAATGACCAAACGTTCTTGAGGACACACGGGAATTTAGTCTAGTGCTTTCGCTTCATATAGCTGATTAATCTTCATTGTTTTGATAAGTGTTGTGTGGGTGAACCTATGCTAATGCACCGCCCTTCCTATGACTAATACATACTTGTGATTATACCCCTTGCAAGCATCCGCAACTACAAGAAAGTAATTAAGATAAATCTAACCACAGACCTTTAACTGCGAGATCCTGCTATCCCTCCTGCATCGATATACCAACGGGGGTTTAGGTTTCTGTCACTCCGGCAACCCCGCAATTAGCAAACAAATACAAGATGTATTCCCCTAGGCCCATAAATGGTGAAGTATCATTTATTCGACGTTCACATGACACCACTAGAAGAATAACACCACAACTTAAATATCATAACATTGAATACTAACCAACATACTTCACTACTAACATTTAGAATTCACCCATGTCCTCAAGAACTAAACGAACTACTCACGAGACATCATATGGAACATGATCAGAGGTGATATGATGATGAATAACAATCTGAACATAAACCTTGGTTCAATGGTTTCACTCAATAGCATCAATAACAAGTAGAAATCAATACCGGGAGAGTTTCCCCTATCAAAAAATCAAGATCCAACCCTAATTGTTACAGCGGTGACGAGGTGCAGCGGTGGAGATGGCGGTGATGATGATGATGGAGATGATGGCGATGACGATGGAGATGATGTCCAGCTCGATGACGGTGACGATGGCGTCGATTTCCCCCTCCGGGAGGGAATTTCCCCGGCAGATTTCAGCCTGCCGGAGAGCTCTTTTCTCTCTGGTGTTTTTCCGCCCCGCAGAGGCGGCCGTGACTCTTCACGATTATTCTGCGGAGCTTAGGTTTTCGGGACGAAGAAGTACGCGAAGGAGAGGAGGCCGAGAGGGGGCTGTGGGCCCCCTCCCCACAAGGCGGCGCGGCCAGGGCAGGGCCCGCGCCGGCCTATGAGGGGGGCCCATGGCGGCCCTCCTCGGCTCCTCCTTTTGGTTACCTCCGTCTTCTGGAAAAATAGGATTTTCAGTATAATTTCCGTCAGTTGTTGATCTTCCGAAATATTGCATTCTGACGGTGCTTTTTCCAGCAGAATCCTGGCTCCGGTGCGCGATTCTCCAATAACCATGAAACATGCAAAATAGATGAAATATCATAAGTATCATCTCTAAATATGAAAAGATATCAATGAATAACAGTAAATTATGATATAAAATAGTGATGCAAAATGGACGTATCAACTCCCCCCAAGCTTAGACTTCGCTTGTCCCCAAGCGAAACTGAACTCGGTAAACAAGACCACATGTGTATGGAGTGAAGAGTCGATAAATCAAATACGGACAAGAAGCATCATATTAATTCACACAAGACATTCTAGTAGACAATTTCCTCATATAATTCAACTTGAAACAAGTAGAAGGTAATCACAAATAAAGGTGCATAAGAAATCATAATTGGTGATGGCAAACTTCGTTCTTGGTCAGAGAACAGTTACAGTTTATACTTATCTATTGAGCAGCTCTTATATTAAAGCTTATAACAAGACTTGCATACTCAATCATAATAGTTTCCGCATAATCATTGATAACTTTCAAAGCTATATTCATTCAGATAAAACTTGTACTAAACAAGGAAGAATAAAATGCATGATTAAGTAGATCACAATATAGATGGTTGGATCACAACAACTCAATTGCTTGCTTAAGATGGAGGGAAATAGGTTTACTGACTCAACATAAAGTAAAAGACAGGCCCTTCGCAGAGGGTAGCAGGGATTAAATCATGTGCTAGAGCTTTTTAAGTTTTGAAATCATATATAGAGCATAAAAGTAAGGTTTTGAGAGGTGTTTGTTGTTGTCAACGAATGGTAGTGGGTACTCTAACCCCCTTGCCAAACAGACTTCCAAAGAGCGGCTCCCATGAAGGACGTTATCTCTACCAGCAAGGTAGATCATCCCTCTTCTCTTTTGTTTACACATGTACTTTAGTTTATTTCAGGATGACACTCCTCCCAACCTTTGCTTTCTCAAGCCATGGCTAACCGAATCCTCGGGTGCCTTCCAACATTTCACAAACCATGGAGGAGTGTCTATTGCAAAATTAAGTTGCTTACTGATGAATCAGGGCAAAACATGTGAAGAGAATTATTAATGAAAGTTAATTAATCGGGGCTGGGAACCCCGTTGCCAGCTCTTTTGCAAAATTATAGGATAAGTGGATGAAGCCACTAGTCCATTAGTGAAAGCTGCCCAACAAGATTGAAAGATAAAACACCACATACTTCCTCATGAGCTATAAAACATTGACACAAATAAGGGATGATAACTTTTGAATTGTTTAAAGGTAGCACACGAAGTATTTACTTGGAATGGCAGGGAAATACCACATAGTAGGTAGTTATGGTGGACACTGATGGCATAGGTTTGGCTTAAGGGTTTGGATGCACGAGAAGTATTCCCTCTCAGTACAGGTTTTTGGCTAGCAAGGTTGATTAGCAAGCATAAGAGTTGAGGGAAACAAACGAACATACATGTGATAGAAACAATCATGCATCTTCCTTGTAAGCACAAACAATTTTAACTTCAGAATACTAAGCTAGGGACTAACAAGAAAGATAATAACATATCTACATGTACTTCCTCTTTTCTACTTAAACTCAAAGTGTTGTTGCTATTGACCAGTGCTAAGTTTGCCAAAACCAAATAGATTTACTCAATGCTCCCAAAGTGATACCAATACTAACAACAAGATCAATCATATAATAGAGATTGCAAACTAAAATAAGATGTGCAATATGTAAATGATAAGACTTCTCATTAATATTCCATAACGATAACTCACACCAAGGGATACATAGATAACCAACTAAAGAGAGATACTTCCACACCGCAACACATCTTATATGATAACTTCCCTACTCATGATATGACACTACTTGATAGTAAAAAGTAAAAGATAGTGATGATGTGATACCGCGGTACTCCCCCAAGCTTGGAACAAACCAAGGGGATGCCAATACCGATGATGAATTACTCCTTCGGCGGTGGTGATGAATTCTTCCCGCGATTCTTAAAGATCTCCTTCAGCTTCAGCTTCTCAGTTTGGCAATTCTGCACTAAGACTCGAAGAGATTCATTGTTATCCAAAGATGTCGGTGGTGGCCTTGTGATGGAGATTGAGTGATACTCCAGCATTCTGCGAAGCTGGTTGTTCTCCTCCTGAAGTATCTCCACTTCCATTCTCAGAGCACGGTATTGATCACAAAACTCATCGGTAACCCGTAGTGCTTCCTCCACAGCAGGGAAAGAGCCGAGGCTAAGAGCAGGCGGTAGAGGTCCACCGCAAGTTATGAGAAAAAGAACGTCTAGTGTTAACCGATCCCACCAAGATTGGCTTACTCCCGCGGTTTGCCGCTTCCTTTTTGTTGATGACATCCCCTTCACTTCCTCCTTGAATTCTCTTTTCAACTCGGGATTCTGAATATCTTCCTCCAAAGGCTCCTTGTCCTTGTTGTTGGAGGCCATGATGCTTCTAGATCAAAAACAGATCCTGGCAGAAACAGCTTGAAACAAAACACGTCGAGAAAACGATATACGGACCTCCAGGAGTCCGGGGGATTATATAGCAGAAATTTTCACGACAGAAGGAAAGTACCAGGTCGAACAAGAATCGGAGAGGGACAACGAGGAGGTCTCCTCATAGGGCGGCGCGGCCAGGCTGGGCCCCGCGCCGGCCTATGAGGGCACGCCCTCGTGCGTCTCCTCCACTCTGTTTCGATCTCGTAATTTTTCATATTTTCCAAAAGTAGCAAAAACATTGTTCGGAAAGTTAAACGCGGACTTTTTCTTACCAGTACTGTTACCTATTCAAAGTTGAACTCTGCAGGACTATCAATTTGGCCTTTGATGAAAGCTTCCGGAGTTACCACTCGAATAACATCAACATCTTCATTATAAGAATCACTGTCGTGGTATCATCACGGCATATGCTACGGGGTAGCTAAAGAGAGGTGGTTCCTGTATGGGCGTCGACGGTATCCGGATGCGGGATTGGTACACAGCACACGGTGATGTACCCAGGTTCAGGGCCCTCACGGTGGAGGTAAAACCCCTACTCCTGCATGTCTGATGTATATGACAGTATATGGTGTTACATAGTTGCTCCTAGAGCTGTTTGTCCTGAGAAGGAAGAAGCTACTGTGAGCTATTAGGAGCCTGGCCGGCTTGTCAAGAGCCTGGCCGGCTGGGAAGTGCTCGTATGTGAGCTAAGAGAGAGAGAGAGAGAGAGAGCAGCCTTGGCCCTTGTTTGCCATGGAGCGCCTCCGCCTAAAGGGCTCTCCCTGGTGTGCCTTATAAAGGCTGGCACCCAGGGGACAAGTGGTGGCCCGCATGTACTATACATGATATGACTACCGGGGTCTCATCAAGCGTACACTATAGTGCTACTATTGCACCACGGTGAGCCTATCAATAGCATGTACGTAGAGTGGAGTAGCACGATGCCTCGTCACCGATCGTTGTCCCGGCAGGAGGATCCGATGCTGGACCTCGCACGCGTCCTTATCTTCCGCCTTGGATCATGTACGTGGCCTTGATCGATCTCCTGTGTGCATGGTTGAAGCTGGGCCGTACGTGGAAGCCGGCCATGTATTTGGTATTCACGTAGACAAGCTGGATGGTGCGTACGGGAGCAGCTGCATACTTTGCATGGAGGGTGGCAGCTGGCCACGATCTCTTCTGGAGGAGCCGGCCAGAGACCTGCAACGCGGGGTGAGCGAAGGGAGCACCTGGAGCTGGCCGTGCGTGTCGGCCAAGAGCTGGGGGCGAGCCGGACGGAGCGAGGCCGGCCTGGGCCAAGCCGGGACGGCACGCAGTCGGCCGCGGCCCAGAAGTGGAAGGCGGCCCGGGGCGGGCGAAGCCGGCGCAGGAGCGTGGCCCAGTCGGCCCGACGCGTGGCATGGCCTGGGGCGCCAGCCGGAAGCCGGACGGGCCGCGTGGGGGCAGTCGGCCCAGGAGAGGAACCGGCCAGCCCAGCGGACAGTCCTTCTCTTTCCTTTATACCTTTACTGTTTTCTTCATATCTTTTGAACCGTGGCATCTTTTCTTGATCCGCGAAATGCTGTGCGCTCGTAAACTCGAGGACTTTGCCATACCGGGGGTCATCCCCCCGACATTAGCCCCCGAGCCTGCGTGGGACTCGAAGAGAAATCGAGTCGCATGAAGGGTCCAAGACGCGATGTTGATGATGTAGATGATGATGGCGATGTCGATGTAGCCCATGGCGTGACGTGGGTGAGATGCGTAGAGTCACCAAGGCTGATCTCAACCATGCGTAAGGCGGCGAAGGCGCAGCCGGGCGAGGCGGCGAGGGCGCAGCCGGACGATGGCGATGAAGGCGCAGCCGGACGATGGCGGCGAAGGCGTAGCCAGGCGAGGCGGCGAGGGCGCAGCCGGACGATGGCGGCGAAGGCGCAGCCGGACGAGGCGGCGAATGCGCATCTGGGCGAGGCGGCGAGGACGCAGCCGGACGATGGCGACGAAGGCGCAACCGGGCGAGGCGGCGAGGGCGCAGTCGGACGATGGCGGCGAGGGCGCAGCCGGACGAGGCGGCGAAGTCGCAGCCGGACGAGGGGCGAAGGCGATGAGGCGCGAAGGCGCGGCCTGGACGAGGCGGCGAAGGCGCGGCCGGACGATGCGGCGAAGGGAGCCGGACGAGGCGCGAAGGCGCAGCCGAACGATGAAGGCGCACCCGGACGAGGCGGCGAAGGCGCAGCCGGACGATGAAGGCGCAGCCGGACGAGGCTGAGGCGCAGCCGGACGAGGCTGAGGCGCGAAGGCGCAACCGGACGAGGCGGCGAGGGCGCAGCCGGACGAGGCGACGAAGTCGCAGCCGGACGAGGCGGCGAAGGCGCGGCCGGACGAGGCGATGAAGGCGCAGCTGGACGAGGCGACGAAGGTGCAGCCGGACGAGGCGACGAAGTCGCAGCCGGACGAGGCGCAGCCGGACGAGGCGCAGCCGGACGAGGCGCGAAGGCGCAGCCAGACGGCGAAGGCGCAGTCGGAAGAGGCGCGAAGGCGCAGCCGGACGAGGCGGCGAAGGCACAGCCGGACGAGGCGCAGTCGGACGAGGCGACGAAGTCGCAGCCGGACAAGGCGCAGCCGGACGAGACGACGAAGGCGCATCCGGACGAGGCGCAGCCGGACGAGGCGACGAAGTCGCAACCGGACGAGGCGCAGCCGGACGAGGCGCGAAGGCGCAGCCGGACGAAGCGGCGAAGGTCTCGGTGTCCGCCAGCTCGTACTGAAGAGCACAGCCGGACGAGGCGCAGTCGGACGAGGCGACGAAGTCGCAGCCGGACAAGGCGCAGCCGGACGAGACGACGAAGTCACAGCCGGACGAGGCGTAGCCGGACGAGGCGCAGCCGGACGAGGCGCGAAGGTGCAGTCGGAAGAGGCGCGAAGGCGCAGCCGGACGAGGCGACGAAGGCACAGCCGGACGAGGCGACGAAGTCGCAACCGGACGAGGCGCAGCCGGACGAGGCGCGAAGGCGCAGCCGGACGAAGCGGCGAAGGACTCGGTGTCCGCCGGCTCGTGCTGAAGAGCACTCGGAAGTGGTCGCTGAGGACCGCCAGCTCGAAGGCTCTGGGCCGCTGGCAAGGTGGACTCGGTGTCCGCCGGCTCGTGCTGAAGAGCACCCGGAAGTGGTCGCTGAGGACCGCCAGCTCGAAGGCTCTGGGCCGCTGGCAAGGTGGACTCGGTGTCCGCCGGCTCGTGCTGAAGAGCACCCGGAAGTGGTCGCTGAGGACCGCCAGCTCGAAGGCTCTGGGCCGCTGGCAAGGTGGACTCGGTGTCCGCCGGCTCGTGCTGAAGAGCACCCGGAAGTGGTCGCTGAGGACTGATGGCGTGTATTTCACACGTTCGTTGGGCAACCCCAAGAGGAAGGTATGATGCGCACAGCAGCAAGTTTTCCCTCAGAAAGAAACCAAGGTTTATCGAACCAGGAGGAGCCAAGAAGCACGTTGAAGGTTGAAGGCGGCGGGATGTAGTGCGGCGCAACACCGGGGATTCCGGCGCCAACGTGGAACCTGCACAACACAACCAAAGTACTTTGCCCCAACGAAACGATGAGGTTGTCAATCTCACCGGCTTGCTTGTAACAAACGATTAACCGTATTGTGTGGAAGATGATTGTTTGCAGAGAAAACAGTAAAAACAAGTATTGCGAGCAGATTTGTATTTCAGTATTAAAGAATGGACCGGGGTCCACAGTTCACTAGAGGTGTCTCTCCCATAAGATAAAAGCATGTTGGGTGAACAAATTACGGTCGGGCAATTGACAAATAGAGAGGGCATAACAATGCACATACATGACATGATAAGTATAGTGAGATTTAATTGGGCATTACGACAAAGTACATAGACCGCCATCCAATCGCATCTATGCCTAAAAAGTCCACCTTCGAGGTTATCATCCGAACCCCTCTAGTATTAAGTTGCTAACAACGGACAATTGCATTAAGTATGGTGCGTAATGTAATCAACAACTACATCCTCGGACATAGCGCCAATGTTTTATCCCTAGTGGCAACGACACAACACAACCTTAGAACTTTCGTCACTCGTCCCAGGTGTCAATGCGGGCATGAACCCACTATCGAGCATAAATACTCCCTCTTGGAGTTAAAAGCAAAAACTTGGCCGAGCCTCTACTAGTAACGGAGAGCATGCAAGATCATAAACAACACATATGTAATAACTTGATAATTAACATGACATGGTATTCTCTATCCATCGGATCCCGACAAACACAACATAGAGTATTACGGATAGATGATCTTGATCATGTTAGGCAGCTCACAAGATCCGACAATGAAGCACAATGAGGAGAAGACAACCATCTAGCTACTGCTATGGACCCATAGTCCAGGGGTGAACTACTCACTCATCACTCCGGAGGCGACCATGGCGGTGTAGAGTCCTCCGGGAGATGAATCCCCTCTCCGGCGGGGTGCCGGAGGAGATCTCCGAATCCCCCGAGATGGGATCGGCGGCGGCGGCGTCTCGGTAAGGTTTTCCGTATCGTGGTTTTTCGCCTCGGGGGTTTCGCGACGGAGGCTTTAAGTAGGCGGAAGGGCGTAGTCGGGGCCGGACGAGGGGCCCACACCATAGGGCGGCGCGGGCCCCCTTGGCCGCGCCGCGATGTGGTGTCGCCACCTCGTGGCCCCACTTCGTATGTTCTTTGGTCTTCCGGAAGCTCCGTGGAAAAATAGGCCCCCGGGTCTTCGTTTCGTCCAATTCCGAGAATATTTCGTTACTAGGATTTCTGAAACAAAAAACAGCAGAAAACGAGAGCCGGCACTTCGGCATCTTGTTAATAGGTTAGTTCCGGAAAATGCACGAATATGACATAAAGTGTGCATAAAACATGTAGGTATCATCAATAATATGGCATAGAACATAAGAAATTATCGATACGTCGGAGACGTATCAAGCATCCCCAAGCTTAGTTCTGCTCGTCCCGAGCGGAGTAAAACGATAACAAAGATAATTTCTGAAGTGATATGCCATCATAACCTTGATCATACTATTTGTAAACATATGTAGTGGATGCAGCGATCAAAACAATGGTAATGATATGAGTAAACAAGTGAATCATAAAGCAAAGACTTTTCATGAATAGTACTTCAAGACAAGTATTAATAAGTCTTGCATAAGAGTTAACTCATAAAGCAATAAATCAAAGTAAAGGTATTGAAGCAACACAAAGGAAGATTAAGTTTCAGCGGTTGCTTTCAACTTGTAACATGTATATCTCATGGATAATAGTCAACATAGAGTAATATAACAAGTACAATATGCAAGTATGTAGGAATCAATGCACGAGTTCACACAAGTGTTTGCTTCTTGAGGTGGAGAGAGATAGGTGAACTGACTCAACATAAAAGTAAAAAGAATGGTCCTTCAAAGAGGAAAGCATCGATTGCTATATTTGTGCTAGAGCTTTTATTTTAAAAACATGAAACAATTTTGTCAACGGTAGTAATAAGGCATATGAGTTATGTACATTATATCTTACAAGTTGCAAGTCTCATGCATAGTATACTAATAGTGCCCGCACCTTGTCCTAATTAGCTTGGACTACCGGATCTTTGCAATGCACATGTTTTAACCAAGTGTCACAATGGGGTACCTCCATGCCGCCTGTACAAAGGTCTAAGGAGAAAGCTCGCATTTTGGATTTCTCGCTTTTGATTATTCTCAACTTAGACATCCATACCGGGACAACATGGACAACAGATAATGGACTCTTCTTTAATGCATAAGCATGTGGCAACAATTATTATTCTCTTATGAGATTAAGGATATATGTCCAAAACTGAAACTTCCACCATGAATCATGGCTTTAGTTAGCGGCCCAATGTTCTTCTCTAACAATATGCATGCTCCAACCATGAATGTGGTAGATCTCTCTTACTTCAGACAAGACGGACATGCATAGCAACTCAAATGATATCCAACAAAGAATAGTTGATGGCGTCCCCAGAAGCATGGTTATCGCACAACAAGCAACTTAATAAGAGATAAAGTGCATAAGTACATATTCAATACCACAATAGTTTTTAAGCTATTTGTCCATGAGCTATATATTGCAAAGGTGAATGATGGAATTTTAAAGGTAGCACTCAAGCAATTTACTTTGGAATGGCGGATAAATACCATGTAGTAGGTAGGTATGGTGGACACAAATGGCATAGTGGTTGGCTCAAGGATTTTGGATGCATGAGAAGTATTCCCTCTCGATACAAGGTTTAGGCTAGCAAGGTTATTTGAAACAAACACAAGGATGAACGGTACAGCAAAACTCACATAAAAGACATATTGTAAACATTATAAGACTCCATACCGTCTTCCTTGTTGTTCAAAACTCAATACTAGATGTTATCTAGACTCTAGAGAAACCAAATATGCAAACCAAATTAGCAAGCTCTAAGTATTTCTTCATTAATGGGTGCAAAGTATATGATGCAAGAGCTTAAACATGAGCACAACAATTGCCAAGTATCAAATTATCCAAGACATTTTAGAGTTACTACATGTAGCATTTTCCAATTCCAACCATATAACAATTTAACGAAGATGAAACTTCGCCATGAATACTATGAGTAGAGCCTAAGGACATATTTGTCCATATGCTACAGCGGAGCGTGTCTCTCTCCCACAAAGTGAATGCTAGGATCCATTTTATTCAAACAAAACAAAAAACAAAAACAAACCGACGCTCCAAGCAAAGTGCATAAGATGTGACGGAATAAAAATATAGTTTCGGGGAGGAACACTGATAATGTTGTCGATAAAGAAGGGGATGCCTTGGGCATCCCCAAGCTTAGACGCTTGAGTCTTCTTGATATATGCAGGGGTGAACCACCGGGTGCATCCCCAAGCTTAGAGCTTTCACTCTCCTTGATCATATTGCATCATACTCCTCTCTTGATCCTTGAAAACTTCCTCCACACAAAACTCGAAACAACTCATTAGAGGGTTAGTGCATAATAAAAATTCACATGTTCAGAGGTGACACAATCATTCTTAACACTTCTGGACATTGCATAAAGCTACTGGACATTAATGGATCAAAGAAATTCATCCAACATAGCAAAAGAGGCAATGCAAAATAAAAGGCAGAATCTGTCAAAACAGAACAGTCCGTAAAGATGGATTTTATTAGGCCACCAGACTTGCTCAAACGAAAATGCTCAAATTGAATGAAAGTTGCGTACATATCTGAGGATCATGCTCGTAAATTGGCTTAATTTTCTGAGCTACCTACAGGGAGGTAGACCCAGATTCGTGACAGCAAAGAAATCTGGAACTGCGCAGTAATCCAAATCTAGTATTTACTTTACTATCAAAGACTTTACTTGGCACAACAAAACTCAAAACTAAGATAAGGAGAGGTTGCTACAGTAGTAAACAACTTCCAAGACTCAAATATAAAACAAAGTACTGTAGCAAAATAACACATGGGTTATCTCCCAAGAAGTTCTTTCTTTATAGCCATTAAGATGGGCTCAGCAGTTTTAATGATGCACTCGCAAGAAATAGTAGTTGAAGCAAAAGAGAGCATCAAGAAGCAAATTCAAAACACATTTAAGTCTAACATGCTTCCTATGCATAGGAATCTTGTAAATAAACAAGTTCATGAAGAGCAAAGTAACAAGCATAGGAAGATAAAACAAGTGTAGCTTCAAAAATTTCAGCACATAGAGAGGCATTTTAGTAAAATGAAAATTTCTACAACCATATTTTCCTCTCTCATAATAACTTTCAGTAGCATCATGAGCAAACTCAACAATATAACTATCACATAAAGCATTCTTACCATGAGTCTCATGCATAAAATTATTACTCTCCACATAAGCATAATCAATTTTATTAGTTGTAGTGGGAGCAAATTCAACAAAGTGGCTATCATCATATATAGGAGGCATATTGTAATCATAAAAGAAAATTTTCTCCTCACTTGCTTGGGGGACTAAAAAGATCATGCTCATCGAGCCAGCTTCCCCAAGCTTAGAATTTTCCATAGCATTAGCAACAATGGTGTTCAAAGCATCCATAGTAATAACATTCCCATTAGCATGCATATAAAGTTCCATGGGTTTTTTAATTCTCTCTTCAAACACATCATGTCCTAATTCAAGATAAAGTTCATAAAGATCTCTCATATTTTTGTTGTTTTCCATTATGCTTAACTAGTGAAATAAAAACATGCATGATATTAAGTAAAGTAAAACAAGTAACTAATTTTTTTGTGTTTTTGATATAGCAAACAAGACAAGTAAATAAAGTAAAGCTAGCAACTAATTTTTTTGTGTTTTGATATAATGCAGCAAAAAAAGTAGTAAATAAAATAAAGCAAGACAAAAACAAAGTAAAGAGATTGAGAAGTGGAGACTCCCCTTGCAGCGTGTCTTGATCTCCCGACAACGGCGCCGGAAAAAGAGCTTGATGGCGTGTATTTCACACGTTCGTTGGGCAACCCCAAGAGGAAGGTATGATGCGCACAGCAGCAAGTTTTCCCTCGAGAAAGAAACCAAGGTTTATCGAACCGGGAGGAGCCAAGAAGCACGTTGAAGGTTGATGGCGGCGGGATGTAGTGCGGCGCAACACCGGGGATTCCGGCGCCAACGTGGAACCTGCACAACACAACCAAAGTACTTTGCCCCAACGAAACGAGTGAGGTTGTCAATCTCACCGGCTTGCTGTAACAAAGGATTAACCGTATTGTGTGGAAGATGATTGTTTGCGAGAGAAAACGGTAAAAACAAGTATTGCGAGCAGATTTGTATTTCGGTATTAAAGAATGGACCGGGGTCCACAGTTCACTAGAGGTGTCTCTCCCATAAGATAAAAGCATGTTGGGTGAACAAATTACGGTCGGGCAATTGACAAATAGAGAGGGCATAACAATGCACATACATGACATGATAAGTATAGTGAGATTTAATTGGGCATTACGACAAAGTACATAGACCGCCATCCAAGCTGCATCTATGCCTAAAAAGTCCACCTTCGGGTTATCATCCGAACCCCCTCCGGTATTAAGTTGCTAACAACGAGACAATTGCATTAAGTATGGTGCGTAATGTAATCAACAACTACATCCTCGGACATAGCGCCAATGTTTTATCCCTAGTGGCAACAACACAACACAACCTTAGAACTTTCAGTCATTGTCCTAGGTGTCAATGCAGGCATGAACCCACTATCGAGCATAAATACTCCCTCTTGGAGTTAAAAGCAAAAACTTGGCCAGAGCCTCTACTAGTAACGGAGAGCATGCAAGATCATAAACAACACATATGTAATAACTTGATAATTAACATGACATGGTATTCTCTATCCATCGGATCCCGACAAACACAACATAGAGTATTACGGATAGATGATCTTGATCATGTTAGGCAGCTCACAAGATCCGACAATGAAGCACAATGAGGAGAAGACAACCATCTAGCTACTGCTATGGACCCATAGTCCAGGGGTGAACTACTCACTCATCACTCCGGAGGCGACCATGGCGGTGTAGAGTCCTCCGGGAGATGAATCCCTCTCCGGTAGGGTGCCGGAGGAGATCTCCAGAATCCCCGAGATGGGATCGGCGGCGGCGGCGTCTCGGTGAGGTTTTCCGTATCGTGGTTTTTCGCCTCGGGGGTTTCGCGACGGAGGCTTTAAGTAGGCGGAAGGGCGAGTCGGGGGCCGGACGAGGGGCCCACACCATAGGGCGGCGCGGGCCCCCCTGGCCGCGCCGCCATGTGGTGTCGCCACCTCGTGGCCCCACTTCGTATGTTCTTCGGTCTTCGGAAGCTCCGTGGAAAAATAGGCCCTCGGGTCTTCGTTTCGTCCAATTCCGAGAATATTTCGTTACTAGGATTTCGAAACCAAAAACAGCGAGAAAACGAGAACTGGCACTTCGGCATCTTGTTAATAGGTTAGTTCCAGAAAATGCACGAATATGACATAAAGTGTGCATAAAACATGTAGGTATCATCAATAATATGGCATAGAACATAAGAAATTATCGATACGTCGGAGACGTATCAAGGACCGCCAGCTCGAAGGCTCTGGGCCGCTGGCAAGGTGGACGCGGTGTCCGCCGGCTCGTGCTGAAGAGCACCCGGAAGTGGTCGCTGAGGACCGCCAGCTCGAAGGCTCTGGGCCGCCGGCAAGGTGGACTCGGTGTCCGCCGGCTCGTGCTGAAGAGCACCCGGAAGTGGTCGCTGAGGACCGCCAGCTCGAAGGCTCTGGGCCGCTGGCAAGGTGGACGCGGTGTCCGCCGGCAGGTGGACCTTGGGGTCCGCCAACTCGATGTAGTCCATCGGAGATAGTCATATAAGAGACAAAGTTAGTCAGTAAAGACATATAATATGTGCAGCCTTAGCAGTGCTAGCTTTATGTAGAGGGATGTTGGCTCGGTTTCGTCCGAGCCCCCTGGAGTCATATTCATGTCCCCCCGCTCTTTGGCTTTTTCTCTTGCCAGCCATACAGCCGGATTGCGGTCTGTAGCTAGGTCAAGAGTGGGCCGCAAAGTGGAGCGCACAGTACTTAGACTTTGAGGGGCGGACTCATTCGAGCTACATCGGCGAAGGCTGGGATGCCCAAGGTGATCTCTCTTTGGACGTTGTTCATGTGAGGCGACCTCCGGCTTTTGCTCTTGCTAGCCATGAAGCCGGGTTGCGGACAACAGCTGAGTCGAAGAGTGGGCCTTTGGTACCGTACACACTACTAAGCCGTACGTGGGATAGAGCATCGTGGACCAACCGGCGAGCCCCCGGGACGAGTTGAGTCGGTCCGGGGTTAAGCAACGAAGTGCGGCGGAAGAGGGGGTAGCCCCGAGTGTAACTCGGGTTACCCGGCTGAGCAGCGGTGCGGAGAGTTACTCAACGATACTTACATTTTGTTTTCGCTGTGGGGTTGATCTCGATAGTGATGACGAGTTGTGGAAGCCGTAGAGGCAAGGGAGTGGCTGGTGGCCTCAGCCGGCTTGGCTCCGGCCGGCCAAGCCATCAAACGCGCTGCGGGTGGCGCTGAGGGCGCAGCCGGCGAGCGAGTCGGTGCAAGCGCGGCCGGAAGAGGGCGAAGGCGCGGCCGGTGGCGGTGAAGGCGCAGCCGGAAGAGGTGCGGAGGCGCAGCCGGTGTGAGAGGGGATAGCCCCCGAGTGTCTCTCGGGGTGGCCGATTCACGCGCGTGGGGAAGTGTCGATGGCTGATGGCCTCAGCCGGCTTGACTCCAGCCGGCCAAGCCACCAAACGCGCTGCAGATGTACGAGTCGATGCAGATTCCGGCTGCACAGATTCAGCCGGACGGGCGACCAAAACGCGCTCGGGCTGGTTCAGTCGGTGCAGGCTCTACTCATCCCATTCCCAGCCGGCCTGGACAGGCGAAACCGGTACGAGCGGAATCGAGCGACCAACCAACCGAACCCAGCCCCAGCCGGGTTAAGGACAACCCGTCCAGCCGGCACTAGCGCAGCCGGCTCGATCGAATCGAACATCAAGCGGATTCAGTCGGCGGCATGTTTTCAGCCGGACAAATATTCTTAGTTTTTTTTTTCAGTCGGCGAGGTATTTTCAGCCGGCAACTCTTTTTTCTTTTCAGCCGGCAACTTATTTTCCTCAGCTAGGAGGATTTTTCTATTTTCAGCCGGCAAACCTTTTTTTCTCTTTTTCTTTTTTAGCCGACTGCTTTTTTGCCATTCATTTTTACTTTTCTCAGCCGGCAGTCACGCGGTCAGCTGGCCCCACTCGTTTTTCCTTTCTTTACTTTTTGCCTTTTGCCTTCTTTACTTCAGGCGGCACAATCCCTGAGCCGGTCCCAGCTCTTTTGACTTTTATCCACTTATTTTCTCGCATAGGACTCGTATTTGGCTGGAGGCCTAGCCAGTGGTCGATGGGAGCAGGACCAGGTGCGGGCGCCGCGGTCGGAATTCGGAGAGTAGCTGAGGCGCGGCTGGCGGCGTGGGTGCGGCCGTTGAGCCGGAAGTTGCGTGCGGCGCGAGCGGTGGGTGCCGGCGCTATTGAAGGCGCACGACCCGGAGTTGGAGGCGAAGCCGGCCGAGGCGCTGCATGGAGCAGCCGGAGATGGTGCGGCCGACGCGGAGCCGGGTGGCGCAGGAGCCGGCCATGGCGAGGCGCGGGCGGCGGATGGCGCGGCGCAGAGCCGGCGGAAGAGTTGGCAAGGTCGGCGGTGGCGCAGCCGCATGACGCAGCGGTGAGCCGGCCACGGCGCGAGCCGGCAGTGGCCGCGGCGCTGCTGCTTAGAGAGGACCCGGCGCTGCGGTGCAGCCTGGGAGCCGTTGATGGTGCGCGCAGCCGGTAGAGGCGCGGGGTAGCCGGAGTCGACCACGGCAGGGTGCGCGGCGCGCCGGACGAGGAAGAGCGCTGGAGCTGGGCGCCGCCGGAGCCGGCCGCCGCGACGGAGTTGACGCATGCGTGGATGGTGCTACTGTGAGCCGGCCATGGCGCGAGCCGGCAGGGGCGCAGGACGCGGCGGCGTCGCAGCCGGAGCCAGACCGGCGCGCCGCAGCTGGAGCCGGACGAGGCGTTGCGCGCGCGCGCGGAAGGCGGAGATGGTCGCGGTGAAGCTGGACGGGGCGCGGGTGCGCAGCAGCCGGAGGTGTTGGCGACGGAGCCGGCCGTGGCGTGGCCAGGCATGCGAGCCTGAAGCGGAAGCCGGAGCTGGTGATGGCCGTTGGTGAGGTGGTCGCTGGCCGCCCGGCGCAGCTGCGCGGCAGCCGGAGGTGGCCTGGCAGCGCTGACCGGCGGACGGACGTGGCGGAGGTCGACGCCGGCAAGCCGCAAGAGGCCGTGGCGCCCGGAAGCCGGTGATGGCCGTGGCGGGCCTATTCGCTGCTGTTGTGCTCTTGTTGCGCGGTCGGTCGGCTCAGGGCGGAGCGAGTGCTATCGCGGCCGTCTCCTGGTTTCCTGCTGGCGCTTCACGTATGCGCGCGTATGCGCGTGTGTGCTGCTGCTTAGCCAAGCTCGTTGTTGCTTGCTTGCTATAGTAGAGAGAAACAGCAGCCGTGAGAGTACAGGAAATAATATACTGCGACTCTTTTAGTTTGACATGGAGCGATGTATGCGTAAGGTTAGCTGCCGCTCTACTCTAGCTTTGCTTATGTGAGGTAGAAGATACTTAGCTCCAACAGCCGGCTATTGCGGACGTGGTCGTCGCCACTGCATGGCGCCTGCTGCATGCGCGCGCTGCTCTGCTCACGCATGCGTGCTGGTTCGCGTTTGCTCGCTCGGCGGCGCTGCTGCCTGACGCTGTGCGCGCTCTTGGGACGGCGCCCGAGACGGCGCGGTGAGCCGGAGGTGCGACGTGGGTGGCGCCGGGCTTGAGGGCGCGGGCGCAGCCGACAGCGACGGCGCATGAATGGTGCGGGCGAACGCGGAGGCGGTCCATGCGCTTTTGGCTATGCTTCTCTGCTGCCCGCATGCGCACGCGCGGTACGCCGCAGCTCATGCGTGCATGCATATGTGTGGCTTGGCTTGCTGCTGAAGGCGCGGCGACACGGAGGCGGAGATGGTGCGGCCGCTGCCAGCCGGGCGCGCGGCGGTTTCCCCTGGGCCAAGCGCCCGGGATTTTCTTGGAGAGCTGGTGGCGCGGCGGTCACGGCCGCAGCCGGCCGGGGCGTGCAGCCCGCGGCAGCGTAGGTGGAGAAAGTGGCCACGGTGTTGCCCACGGCGATGATGGTGAAGAAGCTCGCGGCGGCGAGGGCCGGGGCGGAGACGAAGCTCGCGGCGTTGAAGGCCGCGGCGGTGAGGACGTGCCCGAAGAGGGCGGCGATGCCGGCGGCGTTGAAGGCCACGGCGGTGACGATGATGAGGAAGGGTCCCGTCCGGACGAACTCCGGCCGGCGCCACTGCAGGCCCCACGGTGGGCGCCAAATGTCGTGGTATCATCACGGCATATGCTACGGGGTAGCTAAAGAGAGGTGGTTCCTGTATGGGCGTCGACGGTATCCGGATGCGGGATTGGTACACAGCACACGGTGATGTACCCAGGTTCAGGGCCCTCACGGTGGAGGTAAAACCCCTACTCCTGCATGTCTGATGTATATGACAGTATATGGTGTTACATAGTTGCTCCTAGAGCTGTTTGTCCTGAGAAGGAAGAAGCTACTGTGAGCTATTAGGAGCCTGGCCGGCTTGTCAAGAGCCTGGCCGGCTGGGAAGTGCTCGTATGTGAGCTAAGAGAGAGAGAGAGAGAGCAGCCTTGGCCCTTGTTTGCCATGGAGCGCCTCCGCCTAAAGGGCTCTCCCTGGTGTGCCTTATAAAGGCTGGCACCCAGGGGACAAGTGGTGGCCCGCATGTACTGTACATGATATGACTACTGGGGTCTCATCAACTGTACACTATAGTGCTACTATTGCACCACAGTGAGCCTATCGATAGCATGTACGTAGAGTGGAGTAGCACGATGCCTCGTCACTGATCGTTGTCCTGGCAGGAGGATCCGATGCTGGACCTCGCACGCGTCCTTATCTTCCGCCTTGGATCATGTACGTGGCCTTGATCGATCTCCTGTGTGCATGGTTGAAGCTGGGCCGTACGTGGAAGCCGGCCATGTATTTGGTATTCACGTAGACAAGCTGGATGGTGCGTACGGGAGCAGCTGGATACTTTGCATGGAGGGTGGCAGCTGGCCACGATCTCTCCTGGTGGAGCCGGCCAGAGACCTGCAACGCGGGGTGAGCGAAGGGAGCACCTGGAGCTGGCCGTGCGTGTCGGCCAAGAGCTGGGGGCGAGCCGGACGGAGCGAGGCCGGCCTGGGCCAAGCCGGGCGGCACGCGAGTCGGCCGCGGCCCGGAAGTGGAAGGCGACCCGGGACGGGCGAAGCCGGCGCAGGAGCGTGGCCCAGTCGGCCCGACACTTGGCATGGCCTGGGACGCCAGCCGGAAGCCGGACGGGCCGCGTGGGGGCAGTCGGCCCAGGAGAGGAAACGGCCAGCCCAGCGGGCAGTCTTCCTCTCCTTTCTTCTTTTCTTCATATCTTTTGAACCGTGGCATCTTTTCTTGATCCGCGAAATGCTGCGCGGTCGTCCACTCGAGGACTTTGCCATACCGGGGATCATCTCCCCGACACAACTCTAACTTTCCTTAATATATCTTGGGCTTCCGAATCTTCTTATTCTTCGAATAGTGGGCCTTCAGTAAACCCCGGGTACTATCTTCGGCAGGCCCATTTGGGATGCCTATGTCAGATGGTCCTATGTTACTAGATAATATTAATTGTACTACTAATGAAAATGGGATTGGAGAGATCATGACTTTATCTATGAGTCCCATATCTTTTGAGATTGATCAATCATCTTGTTACATTATTGATAAAAGTAGGTTTGAAAGTTTTAATCCTATTATTTCTGAGCTTGATAAAAATTATGTGTTTGTGAATCATGAAAATCATGCTGTATGTGATAGTTATATTGTTTAGTTTGTTCATGAAGCTACTGAAAATTATTATGAGAGAGGAAAATATGGTTGTAGAAATTTGCATGGTACTAAAACACCTCTCTATATGCTGAAAATTTTGAAGTTACTCCTGTTTTATCTTCTTATGCTTGTCACTTTGTTCTTCATGAATTTATTTGTGTACAAGATTCCTATGCATAGGAAGTGGGTTAGACTTAAATGTGTTTTGAATTTGCTTTTTGATGCTCTCTTTTGCTTCAACTCTTATTTCTTGCGAGTGCATCATTAAAGCTTCTTGAGCCCATCTTAATGGCTATAAAGAAAGCACTTCTTGGGAGATAACCCATGTCTTTATTTTGCTACTGTTTTGTTGTGTTTTGGAAGTTGTTACTACTGTAGCAACCTCTCCTTATCTTTATTTTATTGCAATGTTGTGCCAAGTGAAGTCTCTAATAGAAGTTTGATGCTAGATTTGGATTTCTGCGCAGAAACAGATTTCTTGCTGTCACGAATCTGGGTATGATTCTCTGTAGGTAACTCAGAAAAATCTGCCAACTTACGTGAGTTATCCTCAGATATGTACGCAACTTTCATTAGTTTTGAGTTTTCTGATTTGAGCAACGGAAGTACCTCTTAAAAAATCGTGTTTACTGGCTGTTCTGTTTTGACAGATTCTGTCTCTGTTTTTTGCATTGTCTCTTGTGGACTTTAAGTGAGGCTTTCTAGACGTGGAGAGTTGTAGCTAATGTTTTATTGAGTACTTGCAATGTGTCACTACAGGGCTAAAGTGGATTAAACATTTTTGAGTACTAACCCCTCTAATGAAGTTTATGAGAAGTTTGGTGTGAAGGAAGTTTTCAAGGGTCAAGAGAGGAGGATGATATATTATCAAGAAGAGTGAAAAGTCTAAGCTTGGGGATGCCCCCGTGGTTCATCCCTGCATATTTCAAGAAGACTCAAGCGTCTAAGCTTGGGGATGCCCAAGGCATCCCCTTCTTCATCAACTTATCAGGTTCTTCTATTGAAACTATATTTTTATTCGGTCACATCTTATGTGCTTTACTTGGAGCATCTGTGTGTTTTTATTTTTGTTTTCGTTTGAATAAATTCGGATCCTAGCAATCCTTGTGTGGGAGAGATACACGCTCCGCTTTTTCATATGAACACTTGTGTTCTTCGTTTTACTTTTAATGTTCAATGATAAAAGTTGGAAGCTATTGCATTTATTGCTATTTGGTTGGAAACAGAAAATGCCTCATATTGTCTTGGATAATTTGATACTTGGCAATTGTTTTGAGCACTCAAGTAGATCATGATTAAGCTCTTGCATCATGTAGTTTAAACCTATTAGTGGAGAAATACCATAGAGCTTGTTGAAACTGGTTTGCATGATTGGTCTCTCTAAGGTCTAGATATTTTCTAGTTGAAGTGTTTGAGCAACAAGGAAGACAGTGTAGAGTTTTATAATGCTGTACCGGTTCATACTTGTTTTTGCTTCAAACAACCTTGCTAGCCAAAGCCTTGTACTGAGAGGGAATGCTTCTCGTGCATCCAAAACCTTGAGCCAAAACCTATGCCATTTGTGTCCACCATATCTACCTACTATGTGGTATTTCCTGCCATTTCAAGTAAATACTTCATGTGCTACCTTTAAACCTTCAAAATGCTTCTCAATTTGTGTTGATGTTTTATAGCTCATGAGGAAGTTTGTGGTGTTTATCTTTCAATCTTGTCATTTACTCCTGACAGACTTTCATAATGGACTAGTGGCTTCATCCGCTTATCCAATAATTTTGCAAAAAGAGGCGGCAATGGGGTTCCCAGCCCCAATTAATTAACTTGCATTAATAATTCTCTTCACGTGTTTTGCCACTGATCTATCGGTAAGCAACTTAATTTTGCAAATAGACACTCCTTCATGGTATGTGAATGTTGGAAGGCACCCGAGGATTCGGTTAGCCATGGCTTGTGTAAGCAAAAGGTTGGGAGGAGTGTCATCCATAAATAATAAAACTAAAATGCATGTGTTAACAAAAGAGAAGAGGGATGATCTACCTTGCTGGTAGAGATAACGTCCTTCATGGGAGCCGCTCTTGAAAGTCTGGTTGATGAGGTGGTTAGAGTGCCCACTACCATTCGTTGACAACAACAAACACCTCTCAAAACTTTACTTTTATACTCTCTATATGATTTCAAAACTTAAAAATCTCTAGCACATGATTTAATCCCTGCTTCCCTCCGCGAAGGGCCTTTCTTTTACTTTATGTTGAGTCAGTTTACCTACTTCCTTCCATCTTAGAAGCAAACACTTGTGTCAACTGTGCATTGATTCTTACATACTTTCTTCTTTGCATTCATCATATTACTTTGTGTTGACCATTATCCATGAGATATACAAGTTGAAAGTTGAAAGAAATTGCTGAAACTTAAATCATCCTCTGTGTTGCTTCAATGCTTTTACTTTGAATTTATTGCTTTATGAGTTAACTCTTATGCGAGACTTTTGATGCTTGTCTTGAAAGTACTATTCATGAAAAGTTTTGCTATATGTTATCTATTTGTTAGCAACTATAGATCATTGCCTTGAGTCACTGCATTCATCTCGTATGCTTTATAAATAGTATGATCAAGATTATGTAAGTAGCATGTCACTACAGAAATTACTTTTTTTATCATTTACCTACTCGAGGGCGAGCAGGAACTAAGCTTGGGGATGTTGATACGTCTCCAACGTACCTATAATTTCTGATGTTCCATGCTTGTTTTATGACAATACTTACATGTTTTGCTTGCACTTTATAATGTTTTTATGCATTTTCCGAACTAACCTATTAACGAGATGCCGAAGGGCCGGTTCTTGTTTTCTGTTGTTTTTGGTTCCGGAAAGGCTGTTCGGGCAATATTCTCGGAATTCGACGAAACGAAGACCCAACATCTTATTTTTCCCGGAACCTTCCGGAAAGTCGAGGGGGGACCAGAGGGGTGCCCTGGGGGCCCCACACGTGGTGGCGGCGCGGCCCAAGGGGGGGCGCGCCCCCCTAGTGTGAGGAGGCCCCGTGGCCCCTCCGACTCCGATTCTTCGCCTATTTAAGCCATGGTGACCTAAATCTTCGATACCAATTGATGAAACTCCAGAAAGACTCCAGGGGCGCCACCACCATCGCGAAACTCCAATTCGGGGGACAGAAGTCTCTGTTCCGGCACCCTGCCGGGATGGGGAAGTGCCCCCGGAAGCCATCTCCATCAACGCCACCGCCTCCATCATGCTCACGTGAGTAGTTCCCCCATGGAC